>NW_015440947.1:581922-585329 GCF_000150705.2 Paracoccidioides lutzii | reverse complement strand
TATGTCGTTGCTGCGCAGCAGGATCTCCATCTCGCGCAACTTTTCAAAGTCACCGAGCTTGTTGGTCGGAAGGATCTAGCAGACCGATGCCAACATGTTAACTTTGGTATGGTTAGGGGAATGAGCACTCGAAAGGGTACAGTCAAGTTCCTCAACGATATCCTCAAGGATGTTGGCGAGAAGATGCATGAGGTTATGAAGAAGAATGCTGCCAAGTACGAGCAGGTTGAGGAACCCGAAAAGACGGCCGATATTCTTGGTATCACGTCTGTGATGGTCCAGGATATGAGTGGCAAGCGGTATGTCGAAGATCTTTGTCAAAACATATCCAACTTCCCCTATTCCTCTTCCCCACCCCCTTAACAACCCCCGCAAATATTATCCCTAACAAAACACCCAGAATCAATGGCTATGAATTCAACCTAGATGTCATGACATCCTTCGAAGGCGACACAGGCCCATACCTCCAATACGCCCACGCCCGCCTCTGCTCCATGACCCGCAAAGCCGACGTCGACCCCTCCGAACTAACCACTGCCAACCTCTCCCTCCTCACCGAGCCACACGCCATCGACCTGATCCGCCTACTTGCCGTCTGGCCCGACGTAGTCTTCAACACTACCAAAACTCTTGAACCAACTACCATACTCACATACCTTTTCCGAATGACGCATGTGCTCAGTTCTGGCTATGATGTGCTCAAGGTTGTTGGCAGTGAGCCTGAGGTGAAGAAGGCACGCATGGCTATGTATGATTGTGCGAGACAGGTGTTGTCGAATGGGATGCGATTGTTGGGGTTGAATCCGGTTGACCGGTGAGCCTTATTTTTATATATATATACATAGTTTTTTGTTTTCCCCTTTGTTCCCCCCCCTTCCCCCCTCCCTCTTCCTTTATGTCCCTGCGATGCCATTGATGGCTTTCTTGCTAATTGATATACGTCAGAATGTAACCGACTTGTTTCACTCCCGTTCTTATTACTTGATTTCCGATTTATTTCCGTTTTGGCTCTCTCTCTCTCTCTCTCTTTTTTTTTTTTTTTTTTTTTTTTTTTTTTTTTTTTTTTTTCAATCAAGAGTTTCGAAAACCTCCCCAATGAGCAGAGCAGGGGGCGAAGGCCTACGAAAAGCGTCACTTCTGCTACTTGTCCCGCTACAGCGTTTTTTGTATCTCTACCAATCTTGTTGGTTCTATGAGAGTATTTATTTGTTCCGCCCAATTCCAAACGCTGTTGTATTCCCCTCGAGAGCTAGGTGCACATATAGAATAGAAGAATCTGGATTACGGAATTTAACGGACGAATCAGTCAAATACAAGTATAAGCCATTGAAAGGAATCAAAAGGAAAAATTTAACAACATAGCTTGTCAATATAACCCGGCCTTCATCTTGTCTCCTATTTCTCATACAAAGATCGGTGGTGAACGGTGAACAGCAAACCCAATATTTTGTTTTCATATGGGCTAGTTCGTAAGTAAATGTATATTTATTTACTGTAAAAGAACAAATGTACCTTCATTCTTATTCCCGCAGCAGAGTTACTAAACTATTCTCCTCGTGGTAAATAAACATCCTCACCCATTATTGTTTCCGGACGGCTATGAGATGCTCTAACATTCTCAATCATCAGCGCTAAATCCAGCTGTGGTTTTGCAGATGCAAATCATGCAAGGGAGATTATACGAGCAGCCTGCTGAATGTTCTGGACCTCTGATCGAAATGTAAAGTTTTGAGAAACTTCAGATTCTCTCCTGGCTGCATGGTTATCTCCGCTAGAAATGGTTTTGAAAAGATAGGGGTTAAAGGGTAACTAACGATATGAAAAGGGGGGAAGAATAGCATTGAATATTGTCATGCCAAATAAGAGCTCACAAGAAAAGAAATCGAAAACTACAAACAAAATTTGATTTATTTTATTCATATGTTAACTATCTCAAGAATATAATTATTATTAGAGCTTTCTTTCTTTTTCTTTCTTCCTTTTTCTTTCCTCTCTCTCTCTCTCTCTCTCTCTCTTTAAAGGATTTGACTCTCACTGTTTTAGGCTCCTCCCGACCCAGGGATCCGTTTTACCTTAGGTAGTTAGCACGGGAAATGGGTGGAAGTGGAATGTATTTCCATCATCAGCAGAAGGAGGGGCATATCATATCATCCATGGATCTCATAATCTCTTATCATGTCATCACTGGGAATAAGCGGCAACAGAAACGAAATGCCAACCAATATCAACCATTGCCAGGGGCAGGCCAAAGAGAAGTGAAGAAATCTCCAACGTCTTCAACTCGCCAGCTGGGGGCGTTCATTGGGGCCGTTTCAAATGGTGGCTGCAGGTTGATTCCCGTTTTGGGATTAGACATTTTATCATTTTCATCTTTTTTTCAAGGGTAATTGAGGAGAGAGGGCGTCAGGAATCCTTTTTCTTCTCCGTTTCATGGCAAGGATGGGAAGTCATGGGGAGAGAAGGGAGGGATGGTGGAAGGGGTTGGAGGATTCGCGATTTGAAGATTTTTTATTATTACTTTTTTACTTTTTTTTCTGTTCTTTTCATTGCACCCGCCGCTACTCACCAGCCCTTGAACGTATATAGTTAAGTAGTTACATAGCTTGACATTCAGTCCCCGCTAGCTTGGCCCTATTTGCTAGTTTCCTTGTTGCGAAAAGCCATCTAAGCCCCACAAACCGCAAGCCTTCAAGGTGTGTTCAGGATTACGGGTGGTGGAGGGGTGATTGCGGTGAGGATGGATCTGAATCGATTGGTGGGCGAAGTGGGGATGGAGGGGCTAAATGGGACAGTAGTTAGGGTTCTGGATGTAAGTCTATGTTTGCATATCATTGATTTATATAGGCGGACGAGGAGCGGCGGGATTGTTCCTTGGAAGGTTGCCCAAATAGTGAAAATTGCAATGGAAGAGGAATTAATATGGAATGGACATGATCGCTAGTTAAGGAGGGGAGGGGAATGACATCAACCTGAAGCTCTGACAGAATGTGAGAAAAATGACCTCCGGAATTAGACAGGGAGGTAGTCAGCTAAGCGGCGTAAAATTTATGGTTCTGTGACATACTGGAGCCAGGGAGATGCATGACTAGATGGGAGGGTAAAATGATGACGGGGATGATATCTTGAAAGGGAGAGACGGCCAGCACAGGAGCTCGCGAGTGGTGGGACAGAACACGGAAGTTATTGTAAGTGTGGAACAAAATTGCAACCCCGGGAAAAGTTTAAAATTTCCATACATCAGAATCACTTTCAACCTTGGCTAAAATAGTTATAATATTTGCTCGATTAATGGAAAATGCTCTCGACTCTTGTTTGTATGGGAGGTTTGTAAAACAGAGTTGCGGAAAAAAAAAAAAAAAAGCGAAGGGAGCGTTCAATATCCAAATTTGGGGGGGGGGGGGGGGGAA
>NW_015440947.1:580956-581822 GCF_000150705.2 Paracoccidioides lutzii | reverse complement strand
TGTCAGCAAGGTTGAATCATGCATCATTGGAATACTATTGGATATCCCATTTAATACAGCAGAAAACGGATGGGGAGAGACGTTTTTGCCCTTTCCGGCGTGGAGATTGGGCAGTCCCATGATTCACCCTATCCATGATCCAGATTGATGGATGGATGGATGGGTATTCTTTTCTTATTGTGTTTTCTCGCTCCTGCGTCATGTAGGTATGAGGTTCATGCCAGATCTGCAGCGCTCCAGTCAACATCCAGATATGGGATGCATCCTAAAGATATCTGGACAGATTTCGAAACACATACGGGGTGTATTCCATTTTCTGTCCACCCACCCACCCGTCCCGTGCTGCGGTCCGGTCTAGCTATCCAGCGGCCTGGAGATTTCGAGGTTGTAAGTAGGTACAGGGCATCGCCCCTATGGTCCTATCCACCTATTCATCCTCGCTACCGCTGGTCCTGGTGGGACTTGAACTCAAGCATGGGCGATCATGCAACACTAAATAGCCCTGCTCTTGTTTATTGATGTTATTTCCATTTGTTTTAACTGCGGAATTAATCCAAGGCATTCCAAATCCTTGGGTATCAGTAGCCGGCGAAGTAACCTTTTTAAATATGGCGCTGTTATATCCCGTTGCCACTGACCTTGTTATACCGTACGGAGGACACAACAGAAAGCCCTATCACAACTGCCAGAAACACTCATGTGGCCTGACTGTGTCTAACATCCATCAGCGGCAACCAAGGGGGGGGGGGGGGGGGGGAAGGGGGCGTCAAAAAAGAAAGGAACGGAAATTCAGGAAGACAAAATTTTTTTGTCCACCCCCCATGGGTATGGGGGTGTAACTGCCACCCCCTTATCCCCCCCCCCCC
>NW_015440947.1:578401-580272 GCF_000150705.2 Paracoccidioides lutzii | reverse complement strand
TGCGGCTCTTGCAAAAGGCCTTCCGCAGCATTTAGAGTGCGGAATGGATTAAATAAGAATTTAATCAAATCCACAGTCAGTCAGTTACTCCGTTATTAGGATGCATGGGTTGTCGCCTTTCTGGGGCCAGAGCACACTCAAGGATTGGCGATTTGAATTGAAAGGTTCTTCTGTAACTAACTAGCGTGGCTGAGGAGAATTCATTGAGTGTTGGGGGCGCCGGCTGGCTGTGTTGTAGCGAGCTGACTTATTTAGATTGATATCTGTTTAAAAAGGAAGTATCTTTGATTGGGATGCGAAAGACGTCTTACAGGGATATTAACGCATATGGACCTTTCTAAAATTGCACAAGATACTTTACTCTAAGTATATACACGCACCAGCCCTGGGTCAACATGGCATGATCCATGGTCCCAGGATGGGTGCAGAACTGTATCTCATTGCCAGCGAAAACCAAAAGTGAATTCACGGAAAGTTTGCACTGTTTTTATTTGTTTGTTTATAGAATACTTCTTAGCTATATTTATTATTTATTCTGTATTCTTAGAGTAATAATATAATAATAATTATAATAGAAATCCCTGGGACATAGCAGATGCTTCATTTCTGCGCATAGATTAATGCAGCGTGTCCACTGCGGGCGTGGCGGAATTGTGTGTATGGACTGTTTGTTCTATTATTCCAGATTCCCCCGGTTGCTGCTGAGACAGGAATGCCAGGGATGATCCAGGCAGAAAGAGTTTGATATTTTGTTATGATGCTGAAAAGACGGTGGGGATTGTCGAGGGGGTCCGAGACAGAGCAGAGAATAGTAAACCTACAGAGAGACAGGATGAGAAAGAAAAAAAAAACAGAGTGAAGATTAACTCGATAACCAATCAACCTGTTTTACCTGCAAATCAAATGGACAGACTGTTGCAACATGCAGTTATTTTAACTGGCTAATGAGATGGTTGATGCCTGACAGGAAGTTAGTTATTTTTACATTCTTGCTGGAAACGATACCCCGAGGCCAGCGCAGATTTGTGCAGGATATGCATGTCACTCTCCCCAGCGGCACCCAGTCATCATTCCAATTCCCTCTGCTCTCTTTTCTTTTTGTCCACAATCTTCCTCTTCTTTTTCTTTTCTTTTCCTCTCCCCTGACTCCTCTCCTCCCCCCGGATCAAGCAACACATTTCAGACTGAATATCTCGCGACAGTCCGTTGATATCATCAGTATATAAACACACAAAATCCCACCCTTCATGTAAACTCCACTTGATATAACCCATATTGCACTCGATATCCAGATCGTCTATATATACCACAACACTATATATAATTTTTCTACGCCCTCAACTCCACCCTCTTCCATCGTCTATTATCCTCCCTCATCTATATCTCGAGTCTGCGTCAACCCATAAAAACCCTCCCGCTGTTGGTCCTCTCGCCCTCATCCCGTCCCTCGATCCATCGTCAACCACGACTACCGTGCGACATTCCTCTCTGCGCAACATCGCTTCTAAGCCGTTTTCTCTCATTCTCCGCTGCAACAACTCACTCCTGTCTCTCATAGTCCGCCCTTTCATCGCCTCATTTTCAGCGTTGTCTTGCGGCGACTCCGTATCGCCTTTGCACGCCCTCCCACAATTCCCCCATTTATTTTTTTCTTTTCTTTTCTTTTCTTTTCTTTTCTTTTCTTGCTTTTTTTTTTTTTTTGGCCCGCCAACCACCAAACCCAAAAAGGACTCTAGTCGGGTTTCATCGCCCATTGAAACGACGCTAATCTAATCGCCCACCGTGTCTGCTATCGATGACACCAAGTAAGATACTACCGTCACCTAAGTATAAAAAAAAGGAAAGGTTAAAACGAAATAAAATAGTTTGGC
>NW_015440947.1:576248-578391 GCF_000150705.2 Paracoccidioides lutzii | reverse complement strand
AAATAGTTTGGCCATCCGCGTCAACAACCCGAAGAGCTCTCCTTGACCGATTTTTCGGCTCGTTTTCGCAGACTTTCGTGGGGCTCGCACGCACCTCCTGACACCTTTCTTCATCCTTCCACGCTAAACCAGCGCTCTCAACCAACCACCGCCTGCACCGCACTCATCACTGTCCAACCGGACCTGGTGATCTCGGTTACCCCGCTGCAGCCACTTTCGTCGGTGAGCCAGGTTCAAAAACATCAAATACGTACCGTGGTTGCGGAATAATAATAGCCGTTCCATCCATCAGCCTGTCGCTGCTCGCTTTTTCATTGTATCAGGTGGCCCATCCTGTCTTACCAGGTATGTACACACCTACTCTCTTCCGCTCTGACGTATTTCCTCCTGGTTCTGGTTCTGGTTGCTAAATAAGCTTCAGTCTTCCACAGAACGTTATATATAAAGTTTAGAGGAACCCGAGAGGGAGCCAGAAATTCTAAAACTTCAAAGGGGTGGGAAAAGAAAACGAAAAGGTTTACAAACCATCGACCACCTCTTTTGCTCTTTGCTCACAAGTTGTTTTGAAATTGGGTTCGGTCCTCCATTTCTTCGTCCTTATTCTTTGAAGACTTCGATGGAGCACTTGACTGCATCAGTGGATTCCCTCTCAGAATTGAAATTCATATTCACTGGGTACAAGTGATTGCTTGCATCTTAAGTTTTGTCTTTCCACTGATTAACTTACCGCAATTTCCTCCTTCGCTTTAATCCATACACTCCTTTCATCCTTGCAATACCATAACCCACACACCTGGGTCAAGACCCATCGCACCAACGGGTTCTCCCAAACGAACCATGCCTGCAAGCCCCACCAACGTTGACAGTGGAGTCATGTCTTCCATGACACAACAGCGATCGTACGCTGCCTTTTTTGAAGACTTTGATGAAGATACCAACGACGTCATCCCAGAGAGTAAGACAGTTGCCAACGTTGCCGCCAAACGATCATCACCAAAGTCTGATATTCGACCGTTGGTGACAAGCACTGACGGTGCGAGCGACTCCGGTTACTCGAGTCGGACCGCAGCTACTCTTGGCAGTGCCGAGTTACTTCCCAATGGGAAGAAGAGTCCTATTTTAGTCCGGTTGGATACAGCTATTGTCAATCGGGATCTCGAGCGAGTAAGAGGCCGTGTCTTCAACGATAGAGACAAGAAACAAGCAAAAGGTAAGGTTGGAGAGAAGGAGAGGGAGAGGGTAGAGGAGAGGGTAGAGGAGAGGGAAAAGGAGAGGGAAAAGGAGATGGCAAAGGAGAGTGCAAAGGAGAGAGAAAAGCAGGAAGACTCGAGGGAATCCAGCTCTTCACCCTCCACCGCTGCGACAATGCACCCAAGCCAGCATAGAAGTTCCAGCAGACCAGCCCCCAAGCGGCCCTCGTCCAAGGCCAGAAAACGGGGGATGTCTTATGGACACTATGCTCCCGACACATGCCCTGGCTGTGATCTGATCGGTTACAGCACTGTGAATATGGGCCACCCTCCCAATCATCATACCATGGATTACCCTCACTACATGCATGGTTATGATGTTCCTGCATTCCCTCACCCATACCACTACCCGCCGATTGTTACTCAGGAGGCTGTATCATCTCGCCGCAACGGGTCGAACTCTTTCCACCAAAATCGACCCATCAGCTTCCACTCGGGGGCTATGGGAGACATGAGCATGTATATGCAAATGCCTCCCCCCCAAAGTTACGAACATGGCCCACCCATCTCAGCGTCTGCATATACACACTATATGCAGCCTTACATTCCCGGTGGGTCTGTTATACCCGTACAACATTCTTCCCAGATGCCATATGATTCTGGGCCACATCCTATCTTCGAACGTCCTCGGGCATCCTCCACCTCCCGTTCTCCTGAAAAACCACCGTCTGCCAGAAGGGGTTCAATGTATGGAACCCCAGTAGTAGAATACCCTGCTTCCCCGTCACATAAAAGTGACACGCTACAACGGAGACCTTCTGCACGGGAGGCTCGTGCACGTCGTCAGTCTCAATCCTTCGACACCGCTGAAGACTTCTACCGCACGCCACAACCACCTGTCCCCAAAAACAAACCACCCCCACAGGTGATAATTCCCCCTCGTCGTCCGCCCG
>NW_015440947.1:517377-576220 GCF_000150705.2 Paracoccidioides lutzii | reverse complement strand
CCGCCCGTAAAGGAAGCTCAACAGCTCCCCCCTCATTACCGCCCGACGTGCGGAGGCATTCGGCCTCCAAAGCCCTCCGTGCCCTCCCTTCCCACACCACCAGGCCAGTCCGTAAAAATGCCCGCGAGACCCCATTCCCTCCACGCCCGCAACCCACCCAGCATCCCAAGGAAAAAAACCCGCGTCTGCCCCGCCTTCCCTACAACGACAATAGCCGCGTCAGTGCCCGACACGCATCTCCGTCGAAAACAAGCCGCCGTCGCTGTTCTTCTGTCTATGGTCTAGAGCAGCAATCACAAGCTAAGGACATCCTAGACCAGAGACAGCGCGAGGCGGAAGAATATCAATCATCCCGCTCCTCCCGCGCGATGCCCGTATCACTAGCCACACTTGTGAAATCACGCCGCAGCAACCTCGCGGACAGTGATAGTGGCAGCCTGCGCACGCCAACAGATAGAAGTCGTGGCAGTGATGCGAAGACCAAGAGCGGCCTGGGGGTTAGCACTACCACCAGCGCCAGCGCTAGTCGGCAAGAGGATGATGGTATCACGGTGATGTTTGGAGGGCTGACGATCGGGTTGTCGAAGGACAGCATGGATGGACGGATCAATGTGCGTTCTGGCGAGGAGGGGGTGTTTGAGCTGAATATTGAGGGCCGCAGCAGGCCGAAGAGATACCTTGTCTTGAATCGGAAATGCTGAGTGACGGTAATGGAGGGATAAGGAAGGGGATTGAGGATCATGCGAGTCGAAGGCTACGACAGAAGAATGAGTCTGATCGGGCAAGAAGGAGGTCGAGTCGGTCTGGATACAGTGGGTGGGAATGTTGGATGCGTAGCGGGCCCCTCTGTTTGATGGATTGTGTTGTAGTGGGTAAGGGTTTTCGAAACGTTTACTCTGGTCATGTTGATTGATGTTCATTTTGTGGACTGGATCTTTAGGGCCTTTTTTTTTTAAAAAAAAAAAAAAAAAAAGAAAAAAGGGAAACTCGTTATGGGAGTCAACTCCCGCCCTCCCCATCCTGGCGTTCTTTTGTGATGTTCGTGGAGAACACACAGTCGTTATGGAAGCAAAGCCAGAGGAAATGTTGTGTTGGGTTTTGGTTTCGCGGCCATTTTCCAAATGTATCCGCCATGCTCCTCTGCCTTCTCCTTCTTGTATTGTTTTGCGATATACCCTTTTAGCATGAACATGAATGCGATTTGAGGTTTTGAACAGAGAAAAATAAAAATAAAAATAAAAAAAATAGAAAACATGTACTTGGGAAATGATTTTTGCTGTCTTTTGCTCTCGTTATGACTTTACTGCTTCCATGATACCCCTCTTTTCTGCACTGCTTCCCTCCATCTTTTCCGTATGTACCTCTACCGTTTGTGCTATTTATCACTGTTGTCCCATCATCTATTCATCATCTCCTCGTCTATTTGTTTCTCATTGTATTATGTTATTTTCCATATCCTCCTGCTGTCCTTTCCACTTCGATTCCCGGTTTCCCCTTTCTTTTATATTCTGCTCGTTTATGTATACTGAATTTTAGTCTTCCCCGTCCTCACTAATTCATTTTTGTTCCTTTTTCTTACTTTTTAATACGTGTACGAGATTGAGTCGTTTTTTTATAATATATTTTTATTTTTATTCTTTTTACTTTTTACGATTTGTACGATGTTCAAATGATTTGCAATGAGTTATGATGTCTCTGTATTTTATCCCGCTCGTCTTCCATCGTCTTTTTGATTTTATTTTATTTTGATTTTATGATTTCCTCTTCTTTCCTCGTCTTTCATCGTTTTCCATGCGAGTTCTGTGTTTCTTTCTTTTAATTGTTGTACAACACTCTCATGCAGAAAGCATTTTTTTTTTAATATATATATTATTTTCATCATCTTACCCCGATTTCATATTCTCGAAATATCCATCCCGGGGTACCCCTTGAAACTCCTCATCCGTTATTTGGTGCTTTCTTATACAGCTGGATGAGAACCGCGAACGATAAAGTTTCACGTTCGCCTCGAGCAAATGAATTTATATCTACGTGAATATTGTGAATATTGATTTACTTTCCCGTATCCCTTCTGTCTCAGAACTTTCCATATTCTCAGCATAGTTTTGGATTTTGCCCCTTACTTCACCCGTTCTGATATTACCCGTCATGTCCTATATTCCCCGCATTGGCTTTTTATTCTCTCCATTTCATCAAACTGCCCTTTCCATCTGCTGTACTCTATCCGTGTTCAACTTTTGACACCGAGCTAGCGAAGTATTTTGTATCTATTTGTCTTCTTTTCCCTCCTGTCTTTTGCGCGTGTAATATAGGCTCAAATCACCTCTTCTCTTCGACAATCACTCTAATACCTTATTATATGCTTGCGATTTGTTGCGACTAATTTGGTTTTCTCTCAATGGTCCTTGGCCAGCTGCTTCAACTTGCTTTTATATTCAGCCACTTTTAGTGTGAATTTTCAAAGTCCTTGCATGAATCCCCGATGAATCGGTTAGCTGAAATACCACAATGTAGCTAACATAGATTATGCACATTTCCAAATTGGCTTCAGCCTTCTTAACATTATACCACCGTTTCTCATAGGCATATTCCATTCCCCTTTTCTGAACCTTCATTAGATGTCAGATATAGTATTCAGTCAGACTCCATTGACATCTCCTTTTATACTTTCTCTAAGCCTGGAGACTTTCTTCCCGCGCGATCCACAACCTTAACCCTCAAAATGTGCGCTAGCTGTATTCAGCCTAGCACAGGGATCCTCCCGCAAAACCACGTTGCCGAATTGCGGTGGCTGACATAAGCATCGTTGTCCCCTGCAACGGCCCCAATGTAAACAAAGCGAAAAAGGGAGGCTGGGGACGGGAATGAGGTCATCCTCAACTACAACAACAACAACAACCACTGCTCGACTTCGGACAACTCCCCAGCCTCAATTAATTTAAAACTGCAGTCTTGGTGAGACGAGCCAGACAAAGTGGAGGCGGGTTGTTTTCTTTTCTTTTTGATCCAATTTTCCGGTTTCCTTATATTGCTGGCTGGATATTATACCTCTCTGCTAAGGGGATTGCCCAAATATCATCACTTCTGACGCAGGCCACACTGTACACACATACCACCGCTCTGTTTACTTCAGCTACATACGTCGATAAGATACCCATCACTCGTTAGCAGGTGAGCCCTTGGTCGTTATTCGGATCGACGCATAGTAACGTCCTCTTACTACGGTATCTAAATGGGTGGAGGAAGAAGGGCTTCTCACTGAGATTGGAGTGCCCTTGCTGATTCACCTCCAGCTAGAGCTGGCTGGGCTCAGCTTTCTTTAATCGGGGTCGAGAAATCAAATTAGACGGGAAGTTAGTGGTTTGAAACGAAGGCTCGTTGAGTGAGTGGTTCCTGTATGTTGTCTTGAACCATCTTCTTGACAAATCTTCCCAGCCTGGGATTTCACATCTTCTTCTCGCAATTTTTTCTTCGAACCTTGATCTCACCTTCTGCCTGATATCAAACTTGCAGCGCCCCCCCCCACCTAAAAATCCCACAGCCATGCCTCCCTTTCTTCCCAAACCCGGAGGTAGCTCTGACTCCATGGAAGACTACATCACCGCTCTCTCAAAACGCAAACTTTCGCACAATTTCCCGATCTCCCAACTTCGCGAACGCACTCTATCCAAGTCGCCTTCGCCCATGGCAGAGCTAGGCCAGACACTCGTTACCCGCGGGGAAAAAGCAGTAGAGCCAAGTCGAGGAATCGTCAACCCAGCCAACATCAACATGCAAGGCCTAATGGCACTCTTTGCCCTTCTAGGCGCCGCTTTCGTGTTGGCTGGTATTTGGTTCTTTTTCTGGGCGAAAAACGGTGGCTTCGTTTGGCGCAAGGGTGACTGGGAAGAGTATAAATCTACCGTGTTACGCCGTAAGGATTCTCACGGTAGAACCCTCAGTGATGTGACTAAGAGCACGGATCTGGGTGGCGGTAGCGTCGTTGGTAGAGGTTACAGCGATTATCATAGCACTGGCGATGGTACCACGACAGTCGACGACTCAACTACTATAACTGGTGAGAAGTTGAAACGCAAAGGGATCAGGGAGACGGCGAAGCAGAAGTTACTGCGCAGGCGGAAGGAGGAGCATTGGGAAGGTGGTGGTGACGAGGACATGCGCGCATACAGACATGAGAAACCGGCACGAGTGGGTGGACTCAACCGCGAACCAGACGGTGAATATCACACTTCAGATTACACGACTTCAAACGGCCACCAGGGCAGCGAGTGGACTCAGAGCCAGACACATAGCCAAATTGGTCCGCTGCCGGATTTCTCACGTGAGCCAGATCGCCACCAGCCGCAGCGCCAACAGCAACGGAACACCTCTGGCTTCTCCTTCACCACCGGGGAGGTTGATACTATCAGCAACGTCACTGAGGAACGTCGCTTGACTGACTCCACTTTCTCTAAGCGCCATAACCGTGACCGCCGCGGTTCTGTAGCCCCTCCATCCCGCCCACGCAGGCCACGGGCAAGTGCTACGCGCTCCCGTCAGTCTAGTCCGCGCAAGCGGGATCGCAGCTCTATGCCGGGTAGCTATGCAGAGCCGCTGGATATGTCGTCTGTGCATAGTTCGGATTATATGTATGAGCAGGTTAGTCTGGGGGAGCCTGATGCGGGGACAGGGACGAAGAGTTATCACCATCCCATTCCTAGTTTGTCGAAGGGGTATCGGCGTGCGGATGGCGGTGGGAGGGGAGGGGGGAGGGGGAGGAGGGATAGTTTGAGCGAGAGTGAGGGGGAGGATGATGATAGTCGGTTGTCTTAGGGATTGAGCTGGGTTGGGTTCTAAAGATTGCCATGTGTTTTTAGTTTTGTTTTCTTGGCTTCGATTATTTTCCTTTCCCTTTTTCGCTTTCATTCATTTGCCTCTTTATGTAGTTATGCATAGCTGACAATGTATGATGGAATTGGATTCTATCGGTATGGACGGGTACGGTACAACGCTATTAATGAGGGATTCTGGTACATATATAGTTGTTTTTCTTTGGCTAAGGCTTCTTGTAGGTTGAAAAATTAATAATGCCCAACTCCTCAGCCCGCTACATCTAGGAGCACCATAACCAGGTGCCTTAATTAAAAAGAAAGAAAAAAAAAAAAAAAGTGTGTGTCTGTCCGTTTGTGGGTAATAGGTATATTCGTCACTGTTCGTCGCTTCAAATACAGGCAAAACACCGCCAACAAGGTGGAGACTCCAACTGAAGTGTGAGATTTGGGAAGCTTTCGTATTTGTATTTCGGTTGGATATATTTTATATTGTTCATGGTAACGCTAGTCCGTGTGAACGTCGCTGGGGAATCAGCAACAGTTTGACTATCACGTAACTATGGGGCGGCGTATCAACTATGGATAAATGCCCCTTGAAGGTATAATGCGTAACTACAAAACAACGTCTATTTGGAAACGCCATCTTTGAAGCCTTCGTAAAAGGGTGCGGTAAACGCTGCGAAAGGTAAAGTGGCGTCTCTTTTCGACGGATGTTTTAGTTATTTTGCAATCTTAACGCACCACTTCATAGAAGTCACAAAAGTGAGCGTACCCCCATATGTTGCCGCCCACCCCAGCAAATCGGCGCGGGATAAGGTTTTCGTGCAAATCGGCACAGGATTAAAGGGGTTCGTGGCGGTGATTTGACGACTGGGATCAGGATGGCAAGAAACTTTCCGTATATATTAGTGTCAGCAGTTGTCATGATGTTTGTTGAACATCATCGCCAACCTCTCGAAATTTTCTGGTATTTCGCAACCTCACCGCCTGCGACTTGAGAAATATTTTGTTCTGATCTGGGGGCTGGTTTAGGCTTACGGGAACCTAAACGTCTAAACGGGGTTAAGATTCATTGGGTGAGGCCAATGAAAACGAGCTTCGATCTTTAAAAATGTTGTTAGTGGCCCAGTGTACGGAGGGAGATAGATTATGGAAGTGCAAAACTGGAAGGATTAAACGTCGGGAGCCCTCAGATATGAAACAGCAAGTTTTTTCCTGATTTCCCTTCTGATTTCTCCCGCGTTCTCTCTTTCTGGTTCCGGTCTGGGTGGAGAGAATTGAATATGGCGATAATGGGATTTTATCCCCTTCCCAAGTTAACTAGCTAGTTAACGACACAGGTCCCGAGTCAGCATCCATGGATGCGAAGTCTTAATGGGAGAGCTATTCATCGGTCGCGGGCCGGCGCGTTGCATGCTTCCTGCACGACCGCAAAACCGCACCGATACAGTTGAACGGTAACTACATTACAACCATTCCTCAAGGGTTGATGACAATTCGGCATTTTCAGTTCTAACTAATGGGTTTCGACGTTGGAAATTCCTTTGCTTGTCGTGAGGCGATGTAGCATCCGGCCCATTTGGAGTAGAATGGAACGGTGATGCGTGCTGGGCGCTGTGCATGCTGTTAGTTAGTTACACGACACGGATTGCCGGCCTTCTCTTGGTCCTTCGGACTTCCCGCGTAGTTAACTAACTTAGTCGCAGGTGAATAAGCGCCCGGGAAAGCCCTGGCCAGGACAAAGGCTGAGGAAGATTGGGGCTTTTGAGCCATTCGATCCCCGGAATAGGTTACGGTCATTATTATGTTATTATCATCCATATTTTTTCCTTGGATATACGCATTCAGAGACGATGATAGCCACTAATACTCAGTTAGCGCCAAGTTTGAAATTTTTGGAAAGAATTTGTGAGATTGGTGGAAATAAATAAACCTTGGAAATGGTACCCGGAATCTTCAGAAATGTGACAGAATTTTTTTGTTGATTCAGCGGTTGATTTTTTTTTACTCGTAATTTTACTCTTTGCTCCCTTATGGGTCGTAGAAGCTATGAAGGACTTACACAGCATCCTTTATAATTACCACAGCGCAGCGACACATGTAATTGGTCAAAGAAAAAAATTTTTTAAAAAAAAAAAAAATTTAAAAAAAAGGCCCACGACAGGATAAAATAGCAGTTTCGTAGCACTCCTTGTGTTGGATTTGTTTTGAGATCAAGGTTGTTTGAGTGCTTCGGCAAGTCGATACGAGATGGAAGCATCGCCAGGGTTAGATGGGTTACCGGGAAGATCTGTTGAGTGGCTTTTCTATAAAGATTAATAAATATTAGTATGTAGTCTATGGGGAATGTATTGCTTTTCTGATCGGTGAATATCGAGGGTTTGCTCATGTTGCCACTGCTAGTCCCTCGCAGTATTGACGGGAACGTTTTGAAAACCATGTCTCCTTTTCTCTGACACGACAAGAGAAAAACCAGGTGTTGGAGTGCCCTGCAGCCACCGCAGGCGTAGCACCCAGCAGCTAGAGTTAGGACGCAGTCAATTTGGCGGTAAATTTGAAGAAGGGTTTAGCAAGATGTGAAATGCGAGATGTGAACTTTGAAACGATTGAAGGGCAACAAACGATCCTCGATGTGATGGATGACGCCCGGAAAAATGTGAAAAAAAGGACCATCATTTCTGAATTGAAAGAAGGGGAACAGCCGCTGAATTCTCAATGGCTTTTGGACAGCGGATCTATCCAGGGGTAATCGTTGTATGGTATGAATTACCAAGCTTTAAAAAGTACAGCGATGGCAGCCAGGACCGTTTTTCAATTCGATAACGACCATCGCCCGGGTCTTCTTCGCATGGGACAGGCCAGATGGCTGACTAAATATGCGGGGAGGATAACTAGCGGAATTCATAGCAGAAAGTTGCGGGAAATTGGGAGAAAGTTAGTCTAATGTTGAAACTGCCGATATTTTTTAAGATTGTAACCAGAACATGTTCACGTAGTTACCAGCATCTGCAAGGACAATTTGGGAACACTGCCCGCAACGTCAGAATAACCGATCTCTTACTAGACAGGTTCCTGTCCCGTAGGTGTCATCGAACGGTTACTAAACAGGCTGGTACAGGGAATTGCAAGCGCCGCGATACAGATGAGGCTTGGGATACGTGTTCGACTATCGACGAGATCGAAACGTTGACCATGATGCCGCCGGCCGGGATTAAACAAAGTTCAGGCAAGGGCCATTTTTATTTGACAAACTCCCCTGTCATCAGGCATATCTGCTTCAGAGGTAGGTATACATGCGTAAGGTATGTTAGCCATCGTGCATGACGATGAAAGAAGGAAACTTCGGGTTTATTTAGCGTCTCCCCATGATTCGTAGGTACGGGGCATATCGATTAGCTGCCAGGGCAGGCCTACACGGGTTCGCATCAATCCAAGAAGGACCAGCACAAACATGCATTCCTGGTGCACTTCCAGTTGAACGAAATTGCGGAGCCGCAATGCCGGCTGGCTTACTTATGGGTCGCATTATTTCTGTTACACTTGGAAATCTGGGTTGAAAAAGAGGCACCTGAGAATTGCCGCATGTTCCTGGAGTTGAAGAATAAGCATATTTGCCTCCACCCCCCTCCTCCTTTCTATCGTATCCCTAGCTGTATAACTAAATTTAGACGCGCGGGTCGGCTAAAAATCATGTCTAGGTATGTATTCGGACTTGGGAGAGATAACGGGTTCTGCAATATTAACAAAGAAATCTGAGGAATAGGCGCCGTGACCAACCTGTAGAGTATGAAGAACAAAAAGAGGAATCTGGTCGAGAACCGTGGGCATCCCGCCAGGGAGGTCCACTGCTGGCTGGGCAAGTCGGAAGGGGGTCGGATGCACTGCACTTTGCCATCCAGTCACCCAATGTTCCAAGAACACTGACGTATTTGACTCTTAATATTCCACAATCCAAGGCATAATCATCGAATATCTAAGTTTAACTGAGACAAATATGCAGAACGTCACATAATGCATATGCCGTTCACGACCATGCCGAGAGGACCCGTTACCACGATGTAGTGGAATCGACTCGGGGACTCAATTTGAATACCCATGACACGCGACAGGTTGGGACATGTAGTCGAGAGAGCAAGCGTATTGAGAATCCGCACCAGAACGTTCGTTATCATCTGTCATCAACACCACACAATCCGCTGCTGCAGGCGGCTTCCCCGTACCCGCCAGATGTTACTCGATATGATAGAGGCCCGAGCAATCCGCAGCCTGGATATTATTCAGAGTATCCCATCCATCCTGAGGATAGCTATAGTTTTCCACCAGCATTCTCTGGCTTGCTTTACCCAGATAACCATCCTCCGGGTTATCATAACCCCTGGCTGCAATATCCAAATGCACACCGGTCAAGTCCATATGTACCAACTTGGGGTACACAATATTACGACCCAATTACTCATGTATCCACATTCCAGGGACATGGCAGAAACGCTGCTCCCAGTTGGAGCAAAACGGAAGAAGGTTTGCACCACCCCATAAACTCATTGGGCACGGATGCCAATACCCATACGGGTGTGTACTAATCAAACTTCCCGTACTTAGGTCTTGACCCCGGATGGAAAATCGGACCAACCGACGCGGGAGTGTCGTTGGGCGAGAGTATGCAATGACCACTGTGCAAACTATTCTGAAAGTGAGAAGCGCTAAAATTTCGAAGGCTTCTGCGTGAGAGAGGGCCCGAGGAGATATTTCAAAACCGGCCAGGTACGTCCCAAAGGCAAAATTGATTCCACCTTGGTTATCTCATTTAAACTAATGTATGTCTTCCGATAGATTTTCTCTCTGTTGTGGCACGAACCAGCGGGTAAAAGGGGGACGACGTTGACTTTACACAACGAACATGTGTATAGCAAGATCCGTCGCATGGTTGTGGTTGCGGAGAAAAAGGACTGCTGCTGGTGTTTGTAAGCGTTGCTTATCCATTTCACTAACTAACTAGTTAGTGAGGGAGGTATTATTTAGCTCAACTCTCGTCCTTAGGGCCATTCGCACATACGGAGGACGTGGTATCAACAAAACATCTCTCGACCACAGAGCCCATGCCATCATCCGTATGCGGGATGGCCCCAGAGAAGATCTCAACAGCAAGACTAGTACAATGATTCAAGATGAATTTATCGTCGTCCCTGAAGAGGGAGAAACCTTGATGGGAGCATCGCTACTGGACTTCGGAAAGGTGTACACGGTGGAGCACAACGTCAAGGTGAAGTCAATTGGCAAATTGACGAATGGATGTATTTCCCTCCTTCTTAAGAACTGGAAAAGGCACTCTATCTCAAAATCCTCGAGACATTCTTATAGTGCATCTCGGTAGCTTCCGGGCGGTATAAGCAGCTACCTAAGTTTCGGAGCTGATTTCCTTTCTCCACCGGGTAAAAATTTCCGATTCTGAAGAAATATAGTGCGCAAACAGTAAACCTGAGGTTTTATACGTTACACTAGTCATTAATGCAGCGCCAATGTTGCGTTGAAAGACCTGGAAATTTAGGATGAATTTCTCCTCAAATCATCCAGGACGCATGCTTTCCCCCCATCCTCTCTTTCATTTCTTGTCTGCACCTCTGAATTTGCTCAATCTCTCTAGATTAAATCATGTGGTGCTTGCCATTGTCCGTTCGTTCTGTTGCTTTGATTTTTGATTCCTTCGAAGATGCCACCAATTAGCTTTCAGGAGTGGTGACAACTCATCCAACAAGCTCAGTCAGTAAGGTTGCAGTTAGTTCATTTACACTCGCCCGTTATGCCACTCTTCTATTTAATCATTTCGGGTATCTATTATTAGCACAAAAGGTAGAATCAGCAATGCTATTTCAAGCGGATCAGCGTAATTAAACTGGAACAAGATAGGTTCAAAGAGTCCAAAAACTAGATGAGTTGATAGCTCGTCGTCTGTTCGATGGTTCAGGTTGTTATACTTACCCGGATTAATAGACGGGCCGAATAGTGCCAAGACTTGTGAAAGTTTCAACTCTTTTTTGAGCCTTAAGATAACTGGATCAAAAAACGGAGCAGACATACAGAATCCAATCTCAGGAACAATTCTTGTCGGCTGCTCGTCATGAAGCGGAAGCTAGATGCCAACAATGTCCCTTCACCTGGAGATCCCGCGGAGAAAAACAACAGCACCCCCAGTTTCGAGAGCTTGAATCTCGATCCCAGGCTTCTCCAAGCCCTCACCGCGCAGAAATTCACTAAACCAACGCTGATCCAGGCAAAGGCCATTCCGCTGGCTCTGGACGGAAAAGATGTATTAGGTGTGTTAGTATATTAACCCGTTGAATCTCAAAAATTGCCTTTCTAAGATCACTGCAGCTCGCGCAAAGACCGGATCCGGAAAAACTGCCGCTTACCTGTTGCCCATCTTGCAGTCAATTCTTCAAAAGCAGACGGTACCGCTTCCTAACCCGATAAGCACGTTGGAAGGGTGGGAACTGACAGCTCAATTAGAATGATCCTACAAACAAGGCCGTCCAGGCTTTAATCCTCGTGCCAACGAGGGAATTGGCAGAACAAGTGCAAAAGGTAGTGGCCTCATTCTGCGCCTTTGCGGGTAAAAATATACGGTCCGCGAATCTTACACAGAAGGTTTCTGACGCTGTACAACGCTCGATCCTTGCCGACCTTCCTGACGTTGTCATCTCCACTCCCGGTCGGGCAGTCGTCAATATTAACAGCTCCGCGCTGTCTCTCGAGCGTTTGGCACATTTAGTCATTGATGAGGCTGATCTCGTTCTTTCATATGGATATGAGCAGGATATGCAGAATCTAGCCAAAGCGGTGCCTCGTGGTGTTCAGACCTTTTTGATGAGTGCGACCTTTTCGTCCGAAGTAGATACGCTGAAAGGTTTATTTTGTCGAAATCCAGTTATTTTGAAGTTGGAGGAAAAGGACGATGAAGGGGCTGGAATAAGCCAATTCGTTGTCAGGTATGGTGTCTATTTGGCGTGGATTATCTTTTCAGACGCACTTTACTAATCGTATCATTAGATGTGCGGAAGATGAGAAATTTCTCTTGACATATGTTATATTTAAACTGCAACTTGTCAAGGGCAAATGCATCATATTTGTTGGAGATGTAGACCGATGCTATCGATTAAAATTATTTCTCGAACAGTTTGGCATCAGAAGTTGCGTACTTAATTCCGAACTGCCGGTGAATTCTCGCATTCACGTCGTGCAGGAATTCAACAAGGGTGTCTACGATATTATAATAGCTGCAGACGATCAGGAAGTTCTAGGTGAACTGCCAAAGAAATCCAAGAAGCCAAACCGAAAATCAGATGAAGCGCCCAAAGGTGCAGGGCAGGAAGATAGCGAAGAAAACTCAGATACCAAGACGTCAAAAGATGGCGCCCAGGATTCAAGCGATGAAGAAGTCCAAGAGCACCCAAGTAAACGACATAAAAAATCCGTAAAGGAGAAGGACTACGGTATCTCCCGCGGCATCGATTTCCAAGATGTTGCCTGCGTCCTCAACTTCGATCTTCCCACCACTGCCAAATCCTACACCCACCGGATCGGCCGCACAGGCCGCGCCGGAAAGACAGGCATGGCCCTCTCCTTCGTCGTCCCTTCTAACCAATTCGGCAAGCACAAACCCACCAGCTTCCCCTCCGCCAAGCGTGACGAAGCAGTGCTAGCCAAAATCACCAAACGACAGGTCAAGGCCGGTCAGGAGGTGAAGCCCTACCACTTCGAAATGAAGCAGGTCGAGGCATTCCGGTACAGAATGTCCGATGCGCTCCGTGCCGTGACCCGTATCGCCGTGCAGGAAGCTCGCGCGCGAGAGATCCGGCAGGAACTTCTCAAGAGCGAGAAGCTCAAGCGCCATTTTGAAGAGAATCCAGAGGAGCTGAGGCAGCTGCGGCATGATGGGGAGTTGCGGGCTGCCCGTGTGCAGGCACATTTGAAACACGTTCCCGATTACTTGATGCCGACGAAGGGGAAAGCCGGTCTTGCCGGTGGTAGTGGCGCCGATGTTGGGTTTGTGGGTTTTAAAAAGACGAATGAGAATCGGATTCGGAAGGCGAGGGAGAGGAATCGGGGCAGGGGAAGGGGAGGGAGAGGGGGGAAGAGTGGAAAGAGGGTTGATCCGTTGAAGACGTTTAATTCCAGCGGGAAGCATTGACCGGGTTGGTTGAGTATACTCGGAGCGAAAATATATACATAGTTGCAGTAATATCATTATTGTGTTTTTTTCTATGTGTGTAGAGGAGTGGTGTGTGTATTCTGGGTAATATACGGAAAGTGCGCAGAAGTGCTTGTGAATGCCCCTTAATGAGTAGTAGCACATAGATAGATATCCGAAATGTATCCAAAAAGTTTATGCAACAACTCCCCACGAGTATTACAAAGTGGAGGTAGCTAGGTATCGTATTAATTCATTACATCATAGATATCATAACACCGAGGTCTAACATAGCATCCCAACGGCCAATTCATACGCCCACTTGCGAAGTGCCACTCGTCACTTTACTATATCCCCACACACCCTCATCCTAAGCTCCCCTTCACTCTCCGGCCCTAGAGTAACCTCCAGCCACTTCCCACCCCCTTTTGTCCTAATTGCCTGCACCTGCTTCTTCACCTCAAGCGCAGACCCAATAAGCCTCCGGTACTCATCCCGCTCCTTTATGCAAAACTTCCTATCACGAACCCTCGAAGATCCAGGTGTAGGTGGGTCACCGCTTTCAGGTTCAACCCCACGCAGAAGTGCCTTATCCTTCTCGTAAATAAAATACAAGTCCTCCACATCAGAAACATCCGGGAACCAGCCCGGTCCCAGAGCCAGCCACTCAACCCCTCTCCACGCCCCGTTCCACTCCGGGCCAGCCGTGACGTGGAAATTCCCATGCGCATCGATCCCATTCCAGCTTAGCGCTGGCAGCCAGTCGCTACACCCTTCCAAGTCCAGCCATTTGAGACAATAGGTTACCTTGGAGAGTTTGCGGAGGACGGCAGCCGCCTCGATCCAGTTGTTTTCGAACGCGGAATACATATCTGTTCCGCCGTAGGCGAAGGTGAGGGAGCTGAGTTTTGGGCTTTTCATGCTTGCTGTGAGCGAGTTTGGTGTTAGGGTTGGGGTAGGCCAGAAGGCGAGAGAAAGGTGAGTTATGGTTGATAGGTGGTTAAGGAGGTTGAGGAGGGAGGGCCAGTTGGCTTCTTGGGGGATGGGGTTGGCGAGGGAGAGGAATTTGAGGTTGTGGAAGCGTTGTTGGAGGGGTTGAGGCAGGGTTGTGGAGATAATGGAGGATGAGTGTTGTGCCTCTGCTTCTTCTTCCCAGGAGAATGGGGGTGTGTTCTCTTGCTTTTTGGAGTGGGAAAGGGACTCAGGTCCATCCGTAGCCTTCACCTCTCGTGTCAGTTGCTTGAGTGTGATCCAGCGGCCAATAGCGGAGCCCAGGTCCAGACGAATAACATCCGAATGGGTCTCCTTGACATCGTCTTCGGAACCATCCAGGAAGAGAGGTTTTAAGCCTTTCATTCCTATCTCCATTGAAGCGTGGTATGTATATGTAGCAATGTAGCTAAGGAGCAGCTGCTTCATCAGGGTTGGAAGCTCAGACAGAAACACACCATCGTACAAGAGGTGTGAGTCCCAGTTCAGCGCCATCGATTTCAAAATCATATGCTGCAGGCTACACTCTTGCGGGAAAAGTATGCCTGGCAGACGATCTAACCGAATATTTCTCCCGCCAATGTCATTGCCAACATCATCGTGCTCATTCTCGCCCCCAGGTTGCCCTCTATCCGTCATATTATTAGGAACTAGCCAGCTCATGGGAGCAGCAGGGCCAGGTGTTCTCCGCACCCTCCGCTCACCAACGACCCGGGTCCCGGGGCGCGGGCGTGGAGGAGGAGTCTCAGGGAGCTCCAGCAAATTCCGTATCGAGGGATGGACAGATCTGGGAGCCACCAGCGAAGGTCCTGCGACAGCCTCATCATGTCTGGACACTTGCGTGCGGCGAAGGTGACGGATGAGATCATTCACGGAGTGACCGCTTTCAGCCTTGGAGCCGCCATTTTTGGGGCCTAACGCAGCAAAAGAGGTGAGCGATGGATGGACGGTGGAACTTGGCTTGGAGTTCGTGAATTTGTGGTATTTCTTGGGCATATCGTTATCGGCTACTTTGGAGAGCCGGTGGATGTTTGATGGAATACTGGAGGGGTTGGTGGTGTGTGGAAGCCTGGGCATTATATATTACGTAGGTGGAAGGGAATGACGCCACAGAAGAACTAAATCCGTAGAGACAAACATGTCCAAATATGACGTTAAATAACATACCACAAAATAATAATATCTATGAAGATGAATAACGGCTTCTGTTTTAAAACTCTTTTTCCGCGAATGTAGATCTAAGTAGTGTTGTTTAAGACGGAAAACAAGTATACAAATATCACAGTTGGGGGATACCATATTCTTGGGTCAAAAGAATGGGATCAAACTCGTTGATTGAGCCAACGAAATAGTTCTAAATGGTATAATTACAGAGGCAGCAAACAGTAGTATACAGATGAGTCTAGGTATCGCGTATCCATGATCCATCGTCCATTTTTCCCTCGGCCTTTGGCCCTTCGCGGAGCCAGGTTTCGACCCGGCTTTCCTTAGGGTCTTCGTCTGGCAAACCCCTCGACCTGCGAACTGCGAGAACCAGCTGCCGGATTCTCCTGGTACACTCGATCCGCAACTCAACCGCCTCCTTACCATACTTGAGTTCATCGTTCAAGACCCCAAGAGGCGCTACTTGATGTCCCTCTTCCGCCTCTGCCTTTATCTTCTGCCACCGCCGCCGTAAGTCGCCAAACTGAGCCTCCCGGTCC
Source organism: Paracoccidioides lutzii (assembly GCF_000150705.2). Classification (NCBI taxonomy): domain Eukaryota; kingdom Fungi; phylum Ascomycota; class Eurotiomycetes; order Onygenales; family Ajellomycetaceae; genus Paracoccidioides; species Paracoccidioides lutzii. Next base: position 560,531 of record NW_015440947.1, on the reverse strand, counting down.
ACGGGGTCACCGAAGGTTATGCTGATATTCTTGTTGACACGGGGTAAGAATCGTGGGAACCCTCGATCCTCATGCATGACCTCATCGGTGCCTTCGATCCATATGGGAACGACGTCAGGGCATTCAGACGCCTCCAGAATCAACCGCGACACTCCCCATTTGAAATATCTCATCGTCTTGTTTGGCGCCTGGTGTACCTTGCCTTCAGGGAAGATGTGAAGCCACGAATATGAATTACAAGCGTATGCCGACGGCGCAAGATGAGAATCTTCGCCTGTCGTGGTATATGCTGTTGCCACCTCTGAAAACGGATCGACACAGACATTCTGTAGACTCCAGTGCTGCCGACTGGGGGGCGCCATGTATGGTTCGGGAGAAAAAGGTCCGCGTGAGAGGAGGCGTATCGCTTGTGTCATGGTGGGTTGGAATAAACCTCCATGGCGGGAATGGAGGTTACGGTGTGTAGGGAGGACCTGACCTAGAGTGAAAAACAGAGCAAGGATACTATGTTAATTTTATTGTCAGTGCATTAGTTCTCGTATAATTAACAGGAAAAGCACTAATATTGATATCTAGCCAGAAACAGATATATGGAATATCCCCAACCTTTGGCTGTAACAGATATCGTGACTCCCAAACGCCCATCTGCGGTTAAACGACTGGAATGCCCGTTGGTTCAATAGCGGAATAGTCCCCCACATTAGGGGATCATCCATCCTGTAAATAAAATAGAGCAACCCCAAAAAATCAGTTATTCAAACTCGTCGCATAACGGAGAACTGCAGATCACAGCCGGTATTGCTCCCACGTACACGCTTAAATGATTTGACACTGTCTCCACCCATCGTATTAGCCATGAGTAAGTATAACTCCCGATAGCCCGCCCCTGCTAGGTTGCATCTTCACATGAAAGGATTAAACCTCCCGTACCTGTTATTAGACCCCGCGTTCGTGATTCTCGATCTGCTCGAGACTCTAGCAGTTTTATAAAACCGTCGTGCCCGCTAACCTCCGTATTGCTTGCGGCGTAGAGGAAAGCCCGGCACGCTGCTACCACTGTATACATGGTTGCGGATGAGCAGCCCCTCCAGAAGCCCGAGGGCTGTTCGAGGGTACCCGGGCTGAGATGCATTGTGAGAATGCCGTCGCCGATCTTCCATGAAGAAAACACTACATGTACATCAATATATCCAAAAGAGCATAGGTAGGAGAAAAAGCCTATGGCGGAGGAGAGAATCGAGAATACTGATCAAGTTTCCCCATTTAAGTTCAAAAGCTTCCCGCACGCGCACGACGTGCACGGACCAACCCGGCCCTTTTTCCCGCAGCCCGCAAAATCCAACTTCGACTCCGCAACATCTTTGTCTAATTAATTCATTCCACTGGCAGCAGAGAACAGCCTGCGTTACTCCTCCCATTGCGCAGCGAAGATGTTCAAACCCACTTCTCCCCTTATGGGGGGCCTCCTCTGGTATGAAAATGACAACTCCCCCGATACCACCGCACCAATTGCCCTACAACCCAAGCTCATAGCAATGACACTTCCACTCCCTCATATAACTCTACTGACCAAACACCCTTTATATGCAAACAGGAAAATCCCCTGGCGTCTTTCCGCCCCACAGAAGGCCCGCCAGCGCAAACGGCTTCGGGCAGTCGACAAGGTTGTCGACACCGTCAGCGCCGCGCTGGAGCGCAAGGGCATGACCAGCAAGGCCGTGACGAGGTGGTTTGCTGAGATGCCGCGCGAGGAGGAAATGTTGCCCAAGGACAAGTATACGATTTTCGATCGGAAGGAGAAGAAGTATCGCAAGGGGATACATAGTATGTTTTTCCTTTTTCTTGTGCGCATATGTGCTTGTTTCTTTTGTCAGGTTTTTCATCATCCATTTTTCTGGACGGCCTTTTCTTCTTCTTGTGGTGGTTTGGTTGGCTTCCGGACTCTTCTTCTGCGCCTAGCTTGATTTCACGGGATTCATATTGTAGATAATACGTTTCTCTTCTTCCCCCTATTTCCGGATGTCACTATCTAACCACTCATTCGACCTGATAGAGCTCCCCAAATGGACCCGAGTCAGCCAACGAGTCAATCCCCCCGGATTCTGAACGTCCCATTCCATCCCTTCCACGCATTACCCCGTTTCTCCACTCGATGTGCATGTATACCGCCATACACACTACGACAGGCACACCCGGCAGATCCTACTACGTGCTGAGAGGCCACGAATATACACCGGACTGCTGGGTTATCGCTTATCGCCGCTGATTCAACGAAAGCGAAAATGCTTTTATTTATCTATAATCCCATGTACAGTAGACTTTGGAGTAGTCTTTTGTTACCGTTTCTATTTCTTTAGTGTTAGAGGTTGTTAATAACCTCCCTGCTTGCTATCTGACTGAGTTGGTTGAAGGGGGCAGAGAACACATGTTACATATAGCATAGGAGTTTTTCTGATATGTTGAGGTTTTATTGATTTTGTTTTGTGCTGAAATTATTTTTTAAAGCATGATCCCATTCTCCACTGGACATCTCCTAGTGTAGCCATCAACGTTATCATCGCACGCTATGCTACAGTCCATACATGTCTCTAGGAAGCAATAAAATTAAAAAATTAAAAATTAAAAAAAAAAAAAAAAATACAGAAAACTCAACGAATGTTATTAAAATTTACAAAGACAATACCCTAACAGACAGGATTCAATGAAACGAGAGGAATTCATTCAAACCCCCCGCACCACAATTTCCACAATCACGGCCAGCAACTGCTTATAGCCAGCCGGAACAGACGTGCTGATTTTGCCCCTCAAACACGACAGCTGCAGCTGCTCGTTCTACCCCGTCTGTTGCCTTCTCAACCAGGATCTCGCTCCGTCTGTCCAAACTGCACAGCCTCCTGCTCAAGCACCACGACCGCGTCTCCAGATTCATAACTACCATCCATCGCAACCGAACGCCTCGTCGACAGATATCCACTTGCTGAATTCCCGGAAGAGACGATGATGGATCGAGATACGGATACGACAGAATCATTGCGTCCCGGCACGTCTGACCCAAGGGTTATTATCGCTGGTCGTCGTCCTGGTGCATTATCGCGTTGGCGATGGCGCGGAATCGAGCCGCTACCAGACAATACCTGCCGCATTTCCTGGTGTTTTCCCCTCAACTTCTGCTTCTCTGTCCGATGAAACTGTTGTGGAGCTTGATTCCATCTTTTGATCACCTTCCGACAGGGAAGAGCAGCCATCTCTGCAATCTCCTTTATCCTCTGTCGATTAGCACCGCCTTCACAAATAACCCTGCGCGCCCTGTACGCCCGGCAAACATTCTGCCAGTCATCGAGCTTCTCACACCAGCCACCCATCCCTTCGTAGTATGCGTTCGCCTGTTTATTTGACAACTCAAACCCCTGCGGAGGTCTTCGAAGAATCCAGCTTGCCGGGTCAATGGCGCCGTCAGGAGGTTCCTCAGCCGAGCCTTCGAATAATTCAACTGCTTTTAAGAATTGCCGTGCCCCGGATGACTTCCTGGCGCCATTAATGGCCACTCGCCATGAATCAAGTCCCGGTGCGTGTATCTTCACACGATGCTGCGTGGGGTATTTGGGTCTAAAGGTGTTATTTTTCGGCGCAGGTAGAGGGCGATTGAATCTGGGATCTCCATGCTCCCTCCGTTCTGTAACTGAAACTCTTGAAACCGGATCCAGAACTGTCCACGTAGACCTATTTAACCAATGGTTCGCGAGTAGCAGAAACTGAAACGGTTGGCGACCAGGCTCAACTTCACTCGAGAGCCATTCGAGCCTACGATCAAGGTCATAGATCAATCTAACTTCAGCATTGCTCAATAGAGTTTGAGGGCCCGGCCATGACCCAACCCGTTCCTCTTGCTGAGCTTTTGGGAGCTGGAACGAGACGGCCCTAATTTGCACTGGGTGGAGCGGCTGTCTTGGGAGATTACTGAATCCTGTGGACGGCGGTAATATTGGTTGGTGGATGGATTTGTTGGCATTATAAAGTTTTTTTCCTGGATGGATAAGGTTGCTACTTTGGGCGAGTGGGGATCGAATTGCATCCCCAATTCCATCTACAGAGAGTGCGCCCAGTGAAACGTCTGAGAGATCAACTGCCTGATGCTGTGGAGGCCCATGTTGGGTATGAGGGGTAAACGTGGGTAATGAAGGGAATTGAGGAGTGTTCGTCTCGGGAGTGAAAGACTCAGGGGTACGGTTTTGGATTGGCATCCGGGAATAGTATTCTGAAGACTCAGACTGGTAATCAGATGAGCTCAGGGCTCTCAAAATTCCTGATAGAGGGCTTCCCGGCCGTCCAGCCAGTCCGTGAAGGTAGGGAGGTGGTTGCTCAATCGGTTGGAGTTGCATATGTGCAGCCCACGCTTTGTATTTCCAACTCAGCGATTTTTCCGTAGCCACCGCAGTTTGGGCAATCACCAGATGATTTTGACCACCTTCGTCAGCCGGTACGATCGTTCGAAAACGACGATAATCTAGCCTTGAAAATTGTATCGGCTCGACCGTGCTCCGTTGAAAACCTTCTGAAGCAGACTCCCTGTGAGCTCCAAGGGCGAGTATTGACTCAACATGTCCTGGGGATGTAGGAAGATGAGACAGTGAAACACATCGCCTTAATCCATTCTGAGAGAAATCAGGTGTTGGTGTCCGTTGGCAGCGGGCACTGCGGTTTGAACTGTCCGCCGATAAAGACAGAGGTTCAGCACCCCGTGAATTGAAGGGAGTCCAACCAGCTGCCTTCTGTCCAGAATTCCCATGGAAGCCGTTATACAACATTGACGGGAGTATTCTGTCATTGAAACCGTCAAGGAATATTGGTGATCTCCCTGATCGTGAGCGTTTACGGGCCTTTACAACTTGGGCCGAAATTTTAATAGAATTCCGCAAACCAGGTTTTCCCTTCGAATTTGTCTCTGAGTGGTGCCTTTCTGAACCAGCAGGACGTTCTTTCGACACTTTACGAGCCAAATCGGCGTTTGCATGCTCATAGCTTTTCAACCATCGAGGGATCCAGCGGGCATCCCTTTTGTCCTCGAAATGTTGTTCCACAGCAGCACCTTTTGGATCCCACCATACCCAGTTGTAATCAGCATGAGACGACCTCCATGCGATCTTTTGTCGAAATTTCCTGTATCGGTTCTTCCTCCGCGCCCTCTTTGCCTCATGCTCGGCCAAAGGAACCCACCCGTGCCAAGTTTTTGCATATCGAATTGACTTACTATTCCCGCCCAGGACCCTGTGGCTTGTAAACCGACGGAGAAACGAGGAAATTTTCCAAAAGTAAATAGTGAGTATGAAAATAGAAAAGGTGGCAACCATGATTGCCATGAAGGTTTTCAAGCTAATGAAAGTCGTCACTGGTACAGCTTCTCCCGTAGGGCCGTTAGCTGGGCGTGGAGGCAGGACGTGTGTTTGTGCTTGCCTAGTGCGAAGGGGATGTTTATGAATGGGTGCCATATTATTCCCATCACTGGATCTAGCTAAGTTACTATCTCTCCAGGGCCGCCAAGTTAGCATCCGAAAGTGCTGTATCCCCAGGGAAGATAAGGACAGTGACAAAGATAATCTCCCTAATCCATTGCCTGGAAAACTGGCTCTGCGACGCAAGCAGGCAGCGCGTGGGATAGGAAACTTTTGATGATGGATCAGTGACTAGAGTTGACCGGCGTGTGTGGGCAAGCTGGGTTGCGATGATATGATACCATCAGATAGAAGCAGGCTGCAAAAATGCAGGCGGGATAGAATGTAGCAATGTGGTATAATATTAATGAACCAAAAAAAAAAAAAAAAAATTGATTAGAGAGCGCCATTTGAGAACGTCGGACTCGAGGTTGAAGCCCCTTAAAAGCGCCAGCCGGGGACATTCATTGCACGGGAGAAAGAGCCATCCGCCAAAAACCGGCGGAGAGACGTTAATGTTGTTCATACGTTGTCCATACGTTGTCCCGTTCATTCAGACTGAAGCTGGGCCACATCGGAGAGCAACAGCAGATATTGCGACTGCAGAAAAAACAGAAAAAGTATGTTCAACCGATAATCTCTTGACGGAGAGGGTTCCGTCTACACCTTCACCGGAATATACTAGACAGTGCTGTATAAAGCCATATCATTTCGCAACACAAGAAGCCATGCTCATGAGAACAGGCTCGTAGGATTCCCGTACCCCGGTCGTATATGATATGTGTGACATTGCCGGAGGTTGTTTTCGGTTCAGAGGTAGAGGAAGAGCAGGACGTGTCGTCCATCATTTGAAATTCGGCTTCAAGCCAATGAGAATATAAATATGCCCTGCGGAAGTATTCGCGGCCGCGAGGGTGTTATCTGGATGCGTAGTTATTGGGGTATTCCACATGGCTACATCTGGCTCTCTGGCTGATAAAGAAATCATCCTCCACAGAGCGCAACCAATAGGAGTTGTCTGAGGGTTCTATCCATGGTTTTGTTCGCTGGTTGAAGCCGACGACGGCATCCATGGATGAACAGCTCCCCGGTTGGCAAAATTGGCCAGACCTGACACCACCCACTCTTCCAAGGTTGGTCACCTAACTTAAACTCTTGTCACTTACGAACACTCCTTAACTCAAGACAATATCTATCCTCTGCATTTGCTCCATCCGATTTCCATCCATTGGAGTTTGTCCTCTCTGAACACGGAAGGCTAACACCTGGATTATCTAACTACATACGACATTCATCCGCACATCCTCAACTTGTAACTGTCAGAATGTGTCGCCCTCATTTTTGTTCTTGATTCAGGCTGATGGGCCCCGGGGAAAAACGCCTCTTCTTGAAGGCAACCAAGCGAGGGTACGTCCACATCCCGAGCCAGACAGGATGGTGTGTACAGGGGCAAAAAAATTCCGATTTCCAGTCTGGAGAATATCTTTCGTGCACTTGGGAAAGCCTCCATGGATTTTACCCGTCTCGTTCTTATTAACCCCAGCCTTTTCCAATAGCAAAAGAGCTTCGGGACAAATTGGCTATTGCTTCAGAACAGTCGGGATTGACTTTTGATCAACACTCAAGGTTGCGTCTCGATTAATGCCCGTGGAATACGCGCCGCTAGAACCCTCCCTCCAATCCCGGACAATATGGGACATTGTGCCATAATTCTGCCATACTCATGGATTAGCCCATCAGTAATCTCCAAAGGGATTATCCAAAATCCTTGGTGATATCTTCCTTGCCCATGTTTATTGCCATTCCCTTCCCTTTAGGATTGAAACAGTAGTTCAATGGATGTCAGGATGGAATTCAACCAAGTTAACACCGGGGGAGTCTGTATCAGTTCTGGACAAACTCCGCTCAACACATACATCCAATATCAACTAGCCACACCCTCTGATTTCACCTCAATGGAATCCCCAATGTGATTGTTGATATAGGGTCTTGCTACGAAGGTCCAGCTTCTCCTGCAATGATATTAATCACCCATTCTGCCAAAGAGAGTCATTTTGAAATTTCCATTCATTCACAATAATCTTTACTTTTTCAGCTCAAAGCAAACACCTCACCTGCTTCTCCTGAGTTGGCACTTTAATACGATTAAATGAATTTCAATACAAACTGAGAGCAAATCATCAATAACCATGAACGACCCAACGAAACACTCTTTTTAGGACGCTGACGGGGGGATGGCCTGCCAGTTGTAACAAGAAACTACAACTCCTTACCAAAATTCAGTATCAAGCCGCCATTGAGAGTGAAAGTCTGCAGGCATTTTTGTCATTCGATTGTGACAGAAATTGATACAGCGGGCCACGATGGATGGAGTCAGGGTGAAGTTCATTGGCCTATGCATTGCCCAAAGATTACAATTTGTTGTCAATGAATTGATGGATGAGACACCCATTGCGCAAATCCATGGCGTTGTGGCCGAAGCGCAGGGCAGCCTGTGTTCTATCATATCCAAGAGCGTCTGCATTCCGCAAGAAGAATTTCTCTTCTTTTTTTCTCTTTCTTTGTCTGTGGTGGCGAAGCTGGGTGGTGAAATTCGAGTCATCAAATTCAATTGCTTGGGCAATATTGTCAGAGCCACATGCTGGAGTGGAAAATGAAGAAGATGGAACTCATGAAAGTGTGTTCTCCGTACAGTTCTTACGATTACTTTGTCTTGTCTTTTTCTTTCTTTTCTTCTTTTTCTTCTTCTTCTTCTTTCCTTTTTCATTACGAACGGTTTACTCTCTCACTTCGACCTGACTCTAATAACACATTTCGCCTCGAAACGTAACCTAGGCAGAATGAAACAGAATGTCTACAAAAGACAAGGGGGAAGAAAGAATGCCAGCGACTGGATATGGTTTGCATTCAGGCGTCTTGCCTGTAAGGGGAAAGGTGAAGGTAGCTGAGCCATACTCTGTAGACTGCTTTGGTAGTTTGGACACACACTTGCAAAAGTCCATTGAAGCAAAAACATAATCTATATGGTGATGATTCCGGGAAGTCCCCAGGTGGGTGGCCTGTGTAGTTATTCAAAGCTGCAGAGAAAGTGTCCCGGGCATGGTAGTAAAGCTGGTGTGAGAAGGAGAAATCCGTCTGCAAAATACTTCGTACTGAGAATATGAACGGTACCTAGTTAAAATTTGACTGAATAAAAGCTTTACGTATGCAACCAGATTAAGCAGGTGATGCGCTTCAAAAAAAAAACCCTGCTAAAGCTAGATTTTTGAGGATTGAGGGCGCAACGTAGGGCTACGAAAAGTCTTCGAATGACTTTTTAAGGGATGAGACAAGGAGACAATTAACGAAACATGTCCAAGTTCCCAACTCAAGACTGAAGTAAACCAGAACCGAGAGTTAGTTAGCCGACTGTTCGTAATGGTTAGTTAATCGGGAGCTTCCTTGTCATCCTCACATCAGTTTATTTACTCTCGAGGCGAGTTTTAGGGCTGGTTAATTCTGCTTCTCGACGCAGTGCGGCTGAATGAGTTAAAAGAGTTGGAGCTGCCAGCCAGAGATCAGGAAAATCTCGGCAGCATAACTATGATCACTAGTTAATTAACTAGTTAACTAGTACAAAGGGTAATAACTATCGAAGAATGATGATATGAACGATTCTCCAGCACTCGCATGTGCCACACACGTCCTATGTAACTATTAAGAGGGCGCAGAGAAGCGCAGTGCCCACAAATCGTCTGCGACTCCACGAGATTCTTATCTTCATGAAAGAGTCGTGTAACTATGGTTAAAAGCCAGGCTTTGATCCTAGCATCGATTAGTAACTAACTCGGCGGTGGTCCAAATCCGCGGAGAATCCTTGACCCTGCGGGAACCACCTATTATTGTACCCGTGGGGAGCAACCGTGTCGTCATAGGCAGGTCAAGATCCTGGGGTATCCGCATCAGCATCATCCCCGGGGGCCACGGAGTCGCAATTCTGAGTCACCCGATAGGGGGTTGAATTGCAATCTTCGAAATGTCATTGGCCGTTTCAATCACAAACACTGTCAATGAATCACTGAAGTTGGCAGTCCATGAAAAACATATTCTGGAAATCCTATCATGATGTGAGAACAAGGTAGTTTGCTTACATTTTTGACGTGATTTTAATTTTTTTTTTCTTTTTTTCTTTATCCCGCCCCCCCCTTCCCCGGCTCCTCTCCCTCTCCCCCACGTCTTCTGTGGTGGATCATGGCCATGTGAAAATAGCCTGTTGGGGCCATCAACCCTATGGGAAATGGATTCTCACTCGAACTCGGGAAGAAAATCTGGCCGTTGTTGGAATCTGGCCGAGCACTCTCAAGCAAAACCCCAGGGCTGGTTAACTAGCTGGTCACCACGCTATTTAAAGGGATTCATGTATACGGTCTGAATGGAGATTGGACATTGCATGTGTTGGTGCCCATTCTCGTCGAAATTGGGGCCCAGAATCAGCAGCAAATCTGGTCAACCCTTGCAGCCCTTCCCGTTTTTAGACACAACTTTTCTGCTGTTCCTCAGGTTGTCGAATTCCGTATCGCTTGCAAGTCATCTTCCCACGACCGCTAAGACTTGGCTCTAAAGTGGAACGGTTAAACCTTTTTTCTCCAGACACGTTCTTGATTCGGCATTCCTTTCCCTAAACGGGATGTTTCATTCGTCTTTTGAAAAGGGAGCGAAAAATTGTGACTCCAGCAAACGGCTCAGCTGATGACATTTAACTGGCTCCTAGGTCCCTGAATGCCAACACATGAGGCAACTTGAGGAAGAGAGGAAACGTTAAGGCGGGAGTCGAGACAGCCCCATTGAGTCACCACTTCAATTTCCTCCCTAGACCCTCCATATTGACGATCCGAAGAATAGCAGCCAGCTTCGATCAATTCAGTCTGCCCCGAAAATTCGTTTATAAATGGAGCTAAACGTCTGATCGAATCTTTTTACTTTCCACAGAGCCGCGTGGGTTAATCCTAAACCCCGCGACCCCGCTAAGGGACATCCCTGTCGCATCCCCACCCTACCGAGCAAAACTAATTTCAAGCCGGGCGTGATGATTCCAAGGAGGTGATTGTGCATGTCCGCTACGGAAACGGACTTAAACTGACCTGGAGGTGACAAAGATAAATACATCGTCTCCCCCCGTCATATCCCCTTTTTGTATTTACTTTTTTGTATTTTTTGTTTATATTTATATATATATATATATATATTAGATTCTTTTCTTTTCCACTTTCTGAGGCATTCATTTCACTACTCCAGCCCGTTTTATGGATTATATTCTCCATCCGTTGATCGGGACCGCTATCACCTTGCGTACCTTTATTCGAGCAACCCGGGTTCCACTCCAACGAGGTTCCTGTCCTTTGGCTCACTATTTGGTATCAAATCCTTTTAAGAACCGACGCAGGACGTCCTTGTCTCTTCCTTATTTCTAAATCTGCAGGCCTAGCCCTGAGATTGTGACAAATCGGGATATCCTAGCCCTGCCTATCCTTAGAATTGATCCCTTAATCGCTCTCGATAACCCATGTAAAAGAAAGATAGCTGTAGAATTGTTATCTTGAACTCCTTTGCCGCCCGTCGAGCCAGCACAGCATTCTTGAACGAAGCCGTGCTCCGATCCGCGATCAATCAGCTAGTCTTTCAACGGGAGAAATCCTTTCGAACGACTCCAAGTATTTATTCTTGAATACCACCATATATAACGCTATCCCTCACGGATGTGGAAGAAGAAGCACGATAAACGCATCACAGCCGGAGAAACAGAAGCACCAATTCAATCTCTCCTAACAACAACAACAATAACAACAGCAACGAAGAAAATGTCGACTGCCTCAACCGCCACCCCCATAACAACCCGCCGTTTCTTCCAGCCCAAATCTCACCGGCCAGCCCCAATCGATACCTCTGGTACCACCACCACCACCACCACCACCACCATCACAGCCAACTCCACCGCTACCACCAATAGCCCCGTTTCCTACCTCCACTCTGGCCAGCGCACGAATTCCCCTCCCCTCATGGTCACTAGCCCAACTCAATTCCATCCCCCAACCCCTACATCCCCCTCCACCTCCACTGCCCCAACTCCCACCACCCACTCGGCGCACAAGCGCTACTCGAGCCCATACACGCATACCAAACGCAAAAGCAGTGGCGGCAGCAGTCTCAGTGAGAATAGACGATTGTCGGGCACTGTTAATTATTGCGGGCGCCATGGGAATGATTGGTTGTTTGGAGGGTTTAGTGTGCGGGAGAGTGTAGGGAAGCTTTTGAATGGGGGCAATGAGGGGGATGGGGGGGGGAATGATGGGAGAGTGAGGAGGGAGTAAACGGGCTGGCACCCTCCCCGGAATTTGTGGACTTTGGAACATATGGTTATTCGTTCTACATAATTTTGGTCATTCATAGTTGTTTCTTTTTTGGTTTCACTTTTTCTTTTCTTCCGTTTTTCTTTTGGTTGGTTTCGGCAGCGATCAGGGAAATTGATGGTGGTGATTAATTTTGTGAAAGGGTTAAAGGAGTCGTGGAGGTTGAGTTTGGAATTGAGTTGATGAGAGAGTGGATTGCGAGTGAATGGTAACTCGGGGGAACAGATCCAACGCTGGCCACAGCCCGCAAACGAGATTAATACATGGTATGCTTAAGTCCCGTTTGCGTCCTTATACCCCTATCCGTCGCTGAATACGGTCCACTAATCTCTCATCTCTCAGTTCTGCCACATTTACAAAAATAAATTATTAAATAATTATGATATATAAACTATTTGATAATAACCATCAGATATTCCAGTCCTGGCCTTACACATGTATATCGTCTTATTCACCATTGCAATTGCACCGCGAACCTACCACTCGTTAGCGAGACAGAACGGAGAGATGAAGAGAGGAATTGATGACTTCAAATGAAAATGAGTTTGATTAGATGAACTTCTTTCTGATTCCAACATTGGATGCTTTCCCTGTTCAGATATTCACTTCTCTGATTTTATGCGAAACGCCAACCCCAATGTGCATGATAGGTATCTTCAAATATATGCATCATTATGGAATAGCAGTTTCCCAGACCATGAACCTTTGTCGATTTATGATTCTTAATTTTATATTTTTACTTTGGGAAGATTTTTCATAGGACAAACGGCCTGTCGGGTATATTTCCAATAATAACTTACGTTGCACGCATAAATAAATCGGAGTTAAATTGAAATTTACAAACATTCCATCCAATGCAGGAGAGAGTTAATGAAGATCGGAGGTGAAAATGGAGGGGGATTAAACAACATAATCAGGCAGAAAACGAACCGAATATATAACCGGATTGAGCCAGCGGGAGATCTCAAGCCAAAATAGAAATTATAATATTAGAAAAGGTAAAAATGACAGAAACAAGGGGGGGAAACGATACCCCGTCACAAAAAATAAACAGCACCACAGTTGCATAGTCACTGCAAAATCGCCAGCAACGTCGTCCTGTAATCGCCACTGGTTTCCCCCCTGACTCTCTCAGCAAGTTCAACTTGATACATACGTTTATATGCAGCTTTGGCCATCTGCATCCGCTGCCCATCCCAGTGAATCCGGACAATCCTCTCAATTAGATGGACATCCTTGGTACCCCAGCCCTTCATCGCTTCCTCCAGCGCCATAGCATCCCGCGCTGCCCGGTCCAAAGCATTCCTCAACATCGCGAGCAGCGCGCTCCTCAAATGGCCGGAGAACTCACTCGTTATTTCCTTCTCGAGATCCTTATTAAACTGCGCCTTGTATTGCTGTGAAATCGCGCGGAGTTGGGCGTCTGAGCGTCCGGCAAATATTCTACAGACGGTGGTTTCGTCTGTGCCGAGTCCGGCCATGGCATGGTTGAGGTCTCTGACGTCTTGTTCGAGTTCATGCTGTAGGATGGGGGCATTCCCTTCAGGTCGCGCTGCAGTCAGAATGATGTTGAATAGCGCCTTGACGTCGCCTGATAAATCGCTTTGGACATCGGCTTCGAGGGATCTATTCTTGAACTCTGTTGCGTAGGCTTGTTTGATTGCATTTAGATCAGCGTTGGATCGGCCGATGAGAACGTCATTTAGTATGGCTTCATCGGTGCCTGCACCCTTGAGCGCTTTTCTGAGTGCATAGACATCCTGCAAAAGTGGTCCGTTTACCAGTGCAACAAGGACATTCTCAAAGTTGCCCGAAGTCTCGGATTTAATGTCTTCTTTCAGATTACGCCCCGTTCGTTTCGTGAACGTATCCTTTATAAGTTCAATACGAAGCGGGTCCGCCTTGGTGAGAATATTAATGAGAACTTTCTGTCTAGTTCCAAATCCTTTCATCGCGGCGCGGAGATCGTCAGCCTCCGCCGACGCATCACCCGGTGCCATCTGACCCGGAATGTACCCTATTGATGGCGTCCCTACATTTGGAAACTGTGCAGTATATAACTGCTGTGGAGGAACCTGACTGGGAGGGGGTGCGCCGTATCCATGGAGAGGCGGTTGCTGTGGATAATATCCTGGTGGTTGGGGATGCGGAGGGTATCCATATGTCGGTTGCTGATATTGGCCTTGTGGTTGCTGGTATTGCAGCGGGTAAGGCTGAGGAGGATATTGACCGTACTGGCCTTGTTGATACTGATACTGACCAGGTGGAGGATACTGGCCAGGAACAGGTTGTAGACCTTGTTGTGGCGGATACGGGCTTTGGGGAGGATAATGGCCGTATGGGGGGTACTGTCCTTGCTGTGGAGGAGGAGCTCCGTAACCTGGAGCCCCCTGGGGAGGAAAACCCTGTGGGGGAGGGGCTCCGTACGGCTGTGGTGGATGCTGTCCCGGCTGTGCGGGCGGGGGTTGGCTATCTAAGAACCTGGTGAGATAATTTGTGTCAGGCAGAATGAACCATGGAAAGCACATACGGGAATTCGGAGCAGCCATGGTTTTCAAAACATCCTACTGCTTCAAACTAGTAACTATTAAGCAAAAATGCGATATTTCAACTGGGTCGCCTGCAGAATGAAGGTGTAACTAAACCAACTCCCTGTCCGAACTGGAATCGCGAATAGTATTTGTAAGTCACGTCTGACGATAATTGCATGGTCCAACAGACAAATACAACGACTGTGAGTGGGAGGTGTAGTTATTCTCAGATGAATTCTGTTGAAATTATCCCGAGAGACCCGACAGTCAGGATTTTTCACTCACGGAGGGGTGAGATTTGCTTTTTAAGCAACATAATTCCCCACCGAGCCAATCTCCACACCTAGTAAACCAATCCACAGATAGGATAACTAAGTAGATTTACAATCCAGAATATCTACACTCAGGGACAAATAATTATGCTGGGATGAGAAAAATCTGAGTCTTGTATGCCTTGAGTGTGCCACAATTGCTGCATCCTTGCAGTGATCATGAAAATAGCCTAGGCCTGCTGCTGGCAGAGAGAGTGAGTGATTGATGAGTTGTTCAGTAAGCTCAGAAAATGAAATAGAAGACCAAGCAGTTTCTTCCTTAGTCAAACTTTCTTCATGTTAAATTCTATGATTAATTCTTTTATGTTTTTACTCCTCTTTTTTATTCACAATAAATAACTATATCCTATCATTACTTCTTTATTATAATGATATTTGTTTTTTTTGTACTTACAAACTTTAATAATTCAATTAAGATTTCTTATTAATTGTGACCTCTTAAGTTTCTATTTTATAAAAATTCTAACTTTATTTATTCACCAGTATAATGAATAGAAATTATATAAAAAAATTAAATATATATAAATAAAAAAATTAAAAATTAAAAATTAAAATAAAATAACAAAATAAAAGTTTTAAAAAAAATATATAAAAGTTAAAAATATTTAATATTCTTCTTTAATTATAAATAATTATAATATTTATTTAATATAGTTTTTATATTTATATAAAAGTATATTATATATGTAAGTAAATCACTTTCTTATTTTTCTATTATAAGAACTTGTTCATTAAAATATCAATCATATAAAATAATTAATTTTTTAATTGATTTTTTTTAACTATTTATTTTTCTTCTTCTTCTTCTTCTTCTTCTTCTTCTTCTTCTTCTTTTTCATTTGAAGTGTATTAATTAATGACTATGATATCTACTTAGTTATACTAAATCTATCTCAAAATAATATAATATTTAAATAAATATATTATAAAAATCATAGTTCTATATATTATTTCGGTAAAATATATAAAAATAAATAGAATACATAAAAATTAAAATAAATTAGCAAAGAAAAATAATATAGTAAAAGAAATAATTATATTAAAATTTTATAAAAAGGAATTTCAATAATCTAATATATAATAATAAATTTATAATAAAGAGAATAATAGTATCAAAGAATATATATATATATATATATATCAATAAATCAATGATAAAGAGAGTAATAATAATAAAAGAAAAATATTTAAAATAAAATAAACTTTTATCTTTATATTTATTAATAATATAAATTAAATAAATATTATATATTATTTTAAAAATTTATTATTTAAAAGCAGTTTTCATTTCTTTGATGTAGTCAATTAAAAACTTTATTCTCAGCTCAGTTTTAAAGAAAATGAATATACTTAACTGATTGATAAAGTATTTTTTTCCCTTTAGTTTCTTTTTAATATCAATATGCAATAAATAGTTCATTAAGATATGATTGAAATTTTTAATAAAATCACAGAAATTATATTTATCTGAGCTTATAAAGTCTTTAATTCATCTTAAATAAATTTTAAATTAATTACAATTAAGTTTCAATTGTATTATAAAAAATTTTCTTTTATTGAAAACTTTTATATTAATTTCATTTCATCTTGCATATTGAACTTTTTTTCTTTTCTCATAGCTCGATTCATTAATTAAGATATAAATCTTTGATTTTTTTTAATATAAAATCAAAAAACAATTTTTGATATTATTTTTAAGTTTCAGTATCACTGTTTACTGTTAAATCTATATATTCAAAGTGTGAAATATATATAAGCTGATATTCATGATATATAAATTTGAATATTTTTGCTTTAACTTTTTTTTTCTATATTTTTAAATTAAATCAAGATTTATTTAATCATTTTAAATTTTATGTTTTTAAAATTTTTAACTGTGTTAGGCTCAGCGTCCGACCGAGCCCGACCGAAGGCCGGTGCCCGGTTAGACTCGACGTCGGATTAAGCTCGGCGCCCGATTAGGCCTAACCCACATCATGTGACCATGCGACCATGCAGGTCGCTCGATTAGGCCTAATCCATATCACGCGACTACACAACCATGCAGGTGATTATAATCCACACAGGCCCCCAGCACCCCCTTTCATCTCATCAAGCTTAGTATTTCATTATATAGCAGTTAGCAATGCAGAGAGTCTTTCTTCTTATGCAGCTCACATTCACTCTCTAACACAATACTAAGCTTCTCTTCTACCTTCTCACTCAGATTTCAGCAGAAAACTTGAGTGCCTCAGTTGAATTAGAACCTGCTAGTTCAGAGCCTGACAACACATCAGATCAACTGCTAAGACAACAGCACTGTTGAAGACAACAGCTCAATCCAACATCAGATGACCACCACAGGCTCCCAATCCCCTGAAAGGGGCTGAAAGGACTGATGATACCTCCTAACAAGATCAACTGATCAATCATACATCTCAATTGAGGAATTCAGAGAGGTAATCCACTCAGATAGTGACCATGTTTATAATGAGTTGATGGTGATCTTTGATGGCATCTTTGACAATGAAAAAACATTAAGAAATACAGTCACATGTCTGAGAATGGAATGGAACAACACTACTAATCAGATCACTGTCAAGCAAAGTCAGATTGATGAGCTAATTGCTGAATGTGATGAACTTAGTCACACTCTGATTCATATGACAGTCAGCAATCAAGCAGCAAGTCAAGATGTCACTCTCTCTGAGACTGCCAGAAGATCTGTCAAGATTGATGACCTGAAACACCTCACTGATGACAAGAAGTCAAAATTTGAACACTGACTCTCTCAGATGAAGAACAAGCTCTGAGAGAATGCTGACCACTATCCTACTGAACACATGAGAATAGTGTACATTGAAAACCAGACTGATGGGAACACAGCATGTCACATTGCACCCTGTATGAAAGAGGATCACCCTGAGTGATATCAAACTGCAGAAGAGATGTTTGAGCATCTCAAGTCAATATATGAGAATGCTAACAAGCTGCAAAATGTCAAGAGTGATTATCACAAGCTGATTATGCACAATAGGGATAATTATCATGAATTTGTCACAAAATTTTTACATCTGACAGAGGAGGTCAAGATTGTCAAGGGGGGACTATAAGACAGACTTCAATGACAAGCTGTTCTTTGATCTTCAGAAGATAATAGCAGTAGTCAATGTGATCACTGATACATATGCTGAGTTTCAGAAAATCTGTGTGCAGGCAGCTCACATCCTCCAGACAATCAATGTCACTCAGAAATCAAAGAGCTCACAGAAAAATGAGTCTAATATCTTCAAGCAGAACACTCTGTGGACTGTCAACAGTCAAACACCTCTCAGCATCTCTACAACAAAATCCTCTACTGTGAAGAAGATCTTGAGCTCTTGTCTGAATATTCAGTGCTACTACTGTAAGGAAAAAGATCACATTGTCAGGAACTGCTCTGCAAAGCAGAAGTTCCAGCAGATGATTACTGAGCTCACAGAGAATGATGCCTCTGAGTCTTCAGCAGACTCAGGAAAAGAGTGAGTCTGAGAGAAGACTTCATCTCAGATAGTTCAATAGTCTGTGAGAGGTTTGAGATGAAGGACTTGATTGAGGAGAAAAGCTTTAATGTATCAATCAAATTAGCCTACAATGAAATTGCTACTTCTACAAATTCTCTTGCTGATACTGAAGCAAATGAAGTGAATTTTATTGATACTCAATATGTCATAGAATTGACAAGATTCTTTGATAGAAAGTTTCAAGAACTTTCATTCAAATGCTGCATGAAGGGATACAATGACACTCTCAGCAGGGTGATAGATCACACATTGACTCTAAACCTCTGGGTGAATGACCAGAGATTTCAGAATGTCTCTCTGCTGATAACAGATCTAGACCAGCACCCTGTCATCCTGGGACAGAAGTGGTTGGCAG
Organism: Paracoccidioides lutzii; assembly: GCF_000150705.2. NCBI lineage: Eukaryota > Fungi > Ascomycota > Eurotiomycetes > Onygenales > Ajellomycetaceae > Paracoccidioides > Paracoccidioides lutzii. The sequence continues at coordinate 541,956 of NW_015440947.1, read as the reverse complement.
CACAGAATATATGACTTGATGTTAAAAATCAACATCTGATTTGGCTGAGTGAACAGTCTATCCCTGAACAGGTGGCAGAGTCAATGTTGAAGATAGTACTCTGATCAGTACTGAAGCACTCAGACTTCAAGCCTGAGCATCAGGCAGATGTGAAATGAAGAGAGATCAAGCTGAATGAGAAGATCAGACAGGAGCATCAGACTCAGCTCCACAAATTGAAAGGGATCAGCTCAGTCATGATGCTTGAGATGAGGCAGAGACTGACCTGAGAGGAGACAGCACCACAGATGATGAATATAAACTTCATTGAGACTGCTTCCTTTCATGATTATATGAAGAACAAGAAGTCAACAGTCTTCATAATCAGTCTGTATGAAATTGATAAACAGCTTGAGAAGAAGTGAGGTTTAGTGAGAGCTGAGGATGAGTCTGATGAGAAGCTGATCAGCAACTTACCAGAATGATTGAAAGACTGAGAGAACTGCTTCTCAAAGAAAGCATCAGATGAACTGCCTCTCCTATGGAAGAATGTTGATTTTAAAATAGAGCTCCAGCCTGATGTTGACCTCACTCAGAGCATTGGACATGCACCTCTATATAAGATGAATCTAGAGGAACTAGAGGCAGTGAAGATCTATTTTGAAGTCAACCTAGCAAAGAATTTCATCACCTCAAGTTCAGCCTCCTACACCTCTTCAATTCTGATTGCCTGTAGTGGGAAGAAGCTATGATTCTGTGTTGACTTTCATAAGCTGAATGCTATAATCAAACAAGATCAGTATCCCTTGCCTCTGATAGATGAGCTGATGGACTGACTCAATGAGGCAAAATACTTTACAAAGTTGAACATTCAGCAGGGGTTTCATCACATCTGAATAAACCCTGAGTCTGAGGACCTGACCACCTTTAGAACCTGCTACAGAACCTATAAATATCAGGTGATCCTCTTTGGCCTTACAAACACCCCTGCCTGCTTTCAACAGTTTGTTAACAGTATCTTCTTTGACTATCTGAACAAGTTTATGACAGCATTCATGGATGATCTTCTAATCTATAGCAAGAATCTGGAGGAGCACAAGCAGCAGGTAAACTCAGTGCTAGATCAACTAAAGACAGTGAGTTTGCAAGCCAGCATTCAGAAATGTGAGTTTGCAGTCCAGAGAACAAAATACCTAGAATTCATCATTAGTACAGAAGGAATTGAGACAGATTCAGAGAAGACAGCTGTTATTGTGAGATGGCAGGCCCTCACCACAGTCAAAGAAGTCTAGTCATTTCTAGAATTTGGCAATTTCTACTGATGATTCATAAGGAACTACAGCTGAATCACAAAGCCACTGTACCAATTGACAAAGAAGACTATCTCATTTGTGTGGACATCAGAATGCAAATCAGTCTTTGAAAAACTGAAGAGGCAGCTGGTGGAGACTTCAACACTGCATTACTATGACTCTGAGTGGAAGACTTGTATTGAGACTGACATCTCTGACAGAGTAGTGACTGAGATACTAAGTCAAAGATTTGAAAATGATCTTTGGCACTCAGTAGTCTTCTATTCAAAGACAATGAATGATGCAGAGCTTAATTATGAAGTTCATGATAAGAAAATGCTGGCAGTAGTCTAGGCCTTACAAGAATGATGAGCAGAGCTTGAGAGACTACAACAGAAGAAACAATTCAAGATCCTCACTGATCATCATGCACTGAAATACTTCATGACTATCAAGAAGCTGAATGCATGTCAAGCTCACTGGACAGAGTTCCTCTCCTGTTTCTACTTTGAGATCAAGTATTGATCAGGCAAGGTCAATCTGCTAGCAGACACACTGAGCAGGCCTGAGCAGATTAGAAGGCAACAGGACAGCTGTATGCAGATTCTCCTAGAACCAGAGACTCTTGACCCCCAGATCACTTTCTCTACAGACATTGCTAGCATCAACTTCTCAGAGAAAGAGAGCATTACTGAATGCATAGTGTCTCTAAACAAGACAGTCATCTCAATTGAGCTTCTGTGACAGCAGGCAGATGATGAGAATAGTCTCTATACAATGAAGGACAATGTGCTACAGTACAATGGAAGACTAGTGATGCCTGTTCAGAAAAAGAAAACTCTGATAGTCAAGCTACTGCAGAAAATTCATGATCAAGCTTCAACAGCACACTCTGAAAAATGAAAGACTCTGACTCTGATGCAATCATGCTATTGATGAATCACCTGGCAAACAGATGTTCTACACTATATTCAGAACTGCCATGTGTGCTGAATCAGTAAAATTTCAAGAGATAAGACTTCTGATTTGCTAAAGTCATTATCAATATCAGAACAGGTATGGCAGCATATTACAATGGACTTCATGGACATGCTGAAAAGCAAAACAGGTTATGATGTCATTTTGATCATAGTATATCAGCTAAGCAAGAAGACAATCTCCATTTCAATCACCTGAGGAGTTACAGCCCAGGAGCTGACCTGACTATTCATTCAATTCTACTATTCATACAATAGGGTGCCTGACTCAATTGTCTCTGACTGAGGCCTCCAGTTCATATCAAGCTTTTGAAATGAGTTTACACAGATCCTGGGCATAAAACTGAAACTCTCAATGATGCATCATGCACAAACTGATGAACAGACAGAAGTGATGAATTAATATATTGTCATCTGTCTTCACTTCTATGTCAGTTACTATCAAGACAACTGAGATGAGTGACTGCTCATTATAGATCATGTCTCTGCAGCTACTTCAAACACTTTCACAGAGATCTTCCTCTTCCTCACAGCAAATGAATATGAATCTCAAATGTCATTTGACTGGCAACCACTGGCAGAGAAATTGAATATGAATGAGAAAAGAAATCAAGAAGCAGCAAGAAGCTTCATTCACTGAATGAGAGAGATCTGAAATCAGGTGAGTAAAGACATAAAGACAGCACAGAAACAAATGAAGAGACAGACTGACAAGCATCATCAAGAGTCTGACTTTGCAGTAGAAGATTTTGTTTATCTAACATTGAAATCATACAAGATGAATTGATCAAGCTGTAAACTGACAGAGCAGAATGCCAGTTCCTTCAGAATTCTGGAAAAGATGGACAATGCCTACAAACTGAACCTTCTCATAACAATGAAGATTCATTCAATCTTCTCCTCAGACAAGCTACACAAGGACTTCAGAGATCCTCTACCTGGCCAGACTATCAGATCACCAGACCCAATTGAAATAGATGGTGAGAATGAATGAGAAATAGATCATATACTGACCAGTAGAATAAGTCAGAGCAAGCTGCAGTATCAGATGCACTGAAAGGTGTTAGGGAGCGAATGCGAGCTGCATAAGAAGAAAGACTCTCTGCGTTGCTAACTGCTATATAACGAAATACTAAGCTTGATGGGATGAAAGGGGGTGCTGGGGGCCTGCGTGGATTATAACCACCTGCATGGTCGTGTGGTCACGTGATATGGATTAGGCCTAATCGGGCGCCGAGCTTAATCCGACGTCGAGTCTAACCGGGCACCGGCCTTCGGTCGGGCTCGGTCGGACGCTGAGCCTAACAAAAGGGATTTGATGAGAATTCTTCATGATACTCCACTCACAACTTCAAAGAATCATCACATGCCATACATGACTTCCATGAGGCTAACTCTACAAAAGCTGGACCTCCAAGGTGACTAGATGAGTGGCTGAAGGCATGGGAGACAGACAGCTACCTGAAGGATGAGGTTGATGACGACCTACCAGCATGAGGACATGCCTGCCCCTAGACCAGGGGGTGATGTTAGGCTCAGCGTCCGACCGAGCCCAACTGAAGGCCGGTGCCCGGTTAGACTCGATGTCGGATTAAGCTCGGCGCCCGATTAGGCCTAACCCACATCATGTGACCATGCGACCATGCAGGTCGCTCGATTAGGCCTAATCCATATCACGCGACTACATGACCATGCAGGTGGTTATAATCCACGCAGGCCCCCAGCACCCCCTTTCATCCCATCAAGCTTAGTATTTCATTATATAGCAGTTAGCAATGCAGAGAGTCTTTCTTCTTATGCAGCTCGCATTCGCTCCCTAACAAACTGCTGTTTAATTGTTTGAAAAAATTCATATATTTTTGATAATAGATTCTTTATGAACAAATTTATAAGTTATTGTAAATATTTTTTGAATTGTAAATAACTCAGTATTGAAGATTTTATATTCATTCTTAAGATTTTAAGTATGTAATTTATGTTCTAAATATATTTTAAATATAATGAAATTAGATCTGCTTTTATTTACTTTTTGATTCATATAAATATATTAATAAAAACTTTTTATTTGTTAATTTTTTGTAACTTTTAAATATGCATATTTCATTTTCTTTCATAGAGAGTTCACTTATAGAAATTTCTATTAATGAATTTATATATATATATATATATATTTTAGAATAAAAATTAATGTGATTTATATTTTCTACATCTAGACTTGATAATTGATCTTTAATTATTGCATCTATTCTATAGTACTGAGAAGATAAATTTTTTCTAGAATTTTCGTAGTGTTCATTTCAATTTAAAAATTTATTTTTATTCAAATTTTTATCAAATATATCTAATGAGGAGAAGATAGATATTTTCATTTGAATTGAGTGATTTGCATTTCTCTTTCAGTATTTGAGAAGTTTGATTTAACTATATTATTTAAAGTTCTTTCAGTCTGAGTTAATTTTTTTTAAATGTGAACTTTAAGTTAAAACTTTGAGTTTAATAACTTTATCTTGAAGAGTAATGATTTTGTCTTTTTTATTATTTTAGAATAAAAGTGAATCAATTCAGTTCATTTATATCAAATTGAATTATATTTTTATTTTCTTTTTTAATGATTTTTTATATAGCTTTTTCTATACTTTTATAATTTTTTTAAGTAGATATAAAGTTGATAATAAAATTTATATCATAAATATAGCTTGAAGTTCTTACTATGTATTCATTCATATTCTTGAATAAATTGAATAAAATTGAAGATTCCTGAGAAACCTCTATTTCAGTATTAGTCTTTTGCCAATTTAGTATTTCAAATAAAAATTATATATTTTATTTTTTCATAAAATAGATAATTCATTTTATCAGAGACTTTGATAACTTCAAATTTTACAGGATTGAAATCATTTTATTATTGGAAACATGATTAAAAGCATCTTTTATATCAATAAATATAGTAGTGAAAACTAAGTTATCAATTTTAACTGTTTGAATATCATAAATAACTGATAGAGTTTTATTTATAGTTGAGTTTTGTTTCTACTTCTCATTTAATTATTATATAATAAATTGTAGTAGAAGATAAAAAATACAATCTAGAACTAACTATATTTTTTAGAATAATTTTCAAATAATTTAAAATTGATATAATTTGATATGATTTAGAAATAAAATTTTTTTATTAAATTTTGCTAGAATAACATCTGTATTTTCTTTTTAGCAGACTGAATGATATTTATTCTTTACCAAAGAAGAATATAATTCAAAAACTTCTTTCTTTAACTTTGAATACACTTTGGAATTATTAAATAATTTATTGAGTTAGATTCAGTATCTATTTTAGTTGAGCTAAGATTTAAAGATATTTTATTATATAGTAGAGTGAGAAAGTGATTCATTTATAGATTATATTAATTATTAAATTTAATAATAATAATAATAATATAAAATTAATTTTTTAATAATTTATAATTTTAAACTCAGTTATAAATAAAAAAATATTTAAATAAAAATATTTTAAAATTAAATAAATAACTTTTAAATATATTGATAAAGAGTAAATAATAAATTAATTTTAAAATTAATATTTAAGCTTTAATAATATTTTAATTTTCTGAAAGTCAGAGTGAATGCTAAAAGTGATAAAAATATTTATTACTGATGCTTTAATGTACAGCACTATTAAATTTTACATTAGATAAATTGAGAAGATATCTGCATTTCACAGCATCATTCAATTATACAGTTTGTAGTATAGTGCTGACAAGGGGCTAGAAAACAGCAGTAAGTGTTGATCAGAGAGAAGACTCTGAGTTCTGATCATCAGCCACTCATCATCTTTTATTGTGCAGAGCATGTTAGCGAAGCTGTTCACAGTTTGATCTTCTAGAACTCAGACCTCTGTTTCTCAAATGCTCTCTCGACAGACAGGTGGACAAGGATGTTTATGTCATCATCCAGGGTCTGGACGTGCATGAAACATATCATGTGTGCTGCATGCCAGATGCTCTTCTCTGTCAATCTGCACTGACTGCGGGAACTGACCACAACTCAGTCAAGGTCGGTCAACCAGCAGCCTCACATTCATGAGCTCATCCGGAAATATGAATTTTCTCAGCAGACCCCTTGGGCAACCCCTCAAGTAGCACAAGGCGACTGTCAAGTATGAGCTCCACAAGAAGAGCAGCTGTGAGCTGACAGGCGCACACCAGTGAGTGAGAGACAATCTCCTATATGACATACAGGAAAAATTTGACTTCGAGGGGTCCCTGTGTGAAATAAATAGACAGCTGTCTAGGATCGAGCTCTCAAAGATATTTGATGAGTCTTGGAGCATCAATGAGAATGTCCCGCGCTTGCAGCAATGAATGATCTCAGTGCATCCTACCCCGCCTTGTGAGATGCTGCGGGATGAGATGCGTTGACACACAGAGAGGATCAACACGGTTGCGGCATACTGCCTCTTTGAGGGAGGGGATACGTGCCGACTGCCGCACGACAAGAGACCTACCGCCCAGGTACTTGAAAAGGTTAAGGATGGAGGAGGTGCACGTTCTGCCATCTCCCAGCCAGAGTGAAATCGCATCAGGGGCGGTGATGAAGGGCTATCAGCCACTCTCCTGCTTCATCTGTCTGGATATATTCTCGACCCACAGTTGAGTGACCAAGCACCCCCAGATGAAAACACAATCAGGTGCCTGTGCTGTGATGTGGTCCTCTGGGACAAGATGGACCTTCAGAGCCACGCCTACCACGTCCACAGAACGGTTAGTCCAGCTAATCTGTAGTCCTCAGGCCATTTAGAATGAACGACAAACTAGGCCGTTGGTAATGGCAGGGCTGGTCTCAAAGATACATTTCAGCAGTGTCAGGGGAGCATAGACAGCGTGGAGTTCTGGTTTCTCGTGTAGATTACGTAGATCAGATGTTGGCATGGTTTTACCATGAAGTGACTGCAATCTGGGATCATGTTCTGTCTCCAGTATAGGATCAGGCCAATTCGTCTTTTTTTCTTTTCTTTTCTTTTCCTTTCTTTTTTTGCTTGAATGCAAGTAGTTACTGAAGTCAGCACTCTGCAGATACGCTCTGACCTTGAACCCTACTGGAAACAATGAATGTGTGCTTCCGTAGACGTACAACCATATAGTTACATATAAAATGTTTGGCCATAGAATTGTAGATGTCCATGTAAATTTAGATTATGCTAAGATACAATCTGTTATCTAAAGAAGGTTGGCCCCCATCATCCATTTTCCACTGTAGCTTGGGTGACGAGCTTACTAGCGGGGCTCACCACGGGATCCAGCATCATAGTGAAATTCGGTGGCCAACTTAGTTACCTTTAGGACGAATATTAAGAAACTGATTTGCTGTGGCTGACTTCACTGATTAGTTACCGCTTTTTTGGTGGGATATTTGAAAACCCCTCTCTGTCTCTCCCGCGACGACTACTTCTGTTCTGTCCCGCAACGTTCTCATATCACTAACTGCCATTTGAACATTCCACAATACGACACAGTATACTCTATGTATGAAGAAACGCTTTTTATCATCCAATCTAACTGTGACGTACTCCGAGAAATGAGCTAAATTCACGACCCAGGCATTTACTAACCTTGATTGCTGTTCCAAGTTTACATTTTTCCTCCAAATGAGTGCCCGAATACAATTTGCAATGACGCGACTTACTGAAAAGGCGGAAGAAAAGCGAAATGAAATAAAAAGGATAATTGCTAAAGATGCTGAGTCTTATGAAGGGGACAATAAGCAATACAACATGAAGGACACCAATGAAGTACTGAAAGACATGGTAAGCGAAATGGGGTTTAAGGTAAGGGTTATCTTACGCTTGATTTTATTTTGATCAATCTTCTTATTTGGATTGCTAATAAGACTCATAATGTATTACTAGGATATGGACTGGACAATGTGGCTCTTTACTAAATCAACAACAATCATCAATAACTCACGGTCAATGTATCTGGTTCCGATATACACTCTATCTGGGAACCCAGAGATTGTTCCGGGTGGTGCGCTGTTAGAAGGGTGTTCCATACATATCACAGATGAACCTTGGCTGCGACCGAAAGCTGTCATTGTGTTCATATTTCCACCTTCTAGGTCGCAGCATCCTAGGTATTCGCCTGGATACCTGAATCCCTAGATCGGTTGACTACGGGTCTTTGGTGTGTTGAAAACTGCTGCTGGCTGCTGTATTCTGCCGTTATATCACGTTGTCTTGTCTATGTGCTTGTCTGTTCACTTCTGTAGGTTCCGCAGATCTCGCTTGGTATCATGGCGGGGATTTAATGCTGCATTGCAGCATGCTGCTCAAAGCCAGCTGTTTCAAAATTTTCGTCTGCTTTGGGCATCCGGAAGTCGAGGTTTTGCCCAAAGTCTCTTGGGTCGAATCTTTCGTCTGCCGTGGGGATATTCCGTTGCACAACGGCCCCCTTTTCCTCTCTCAGCATGTTCTCTGCGTGGTTGTCTTTGCATATTTCTGTTCATATCAGTTTGTGTTGATCCGGTGCCTTGCATTGGTTCCTGAATTCGCGGTGAAGAAGCAGTCATCTAGAACACCCAGTTCAAGCGACGGAGAATCGAATTTTGTTAAGTGTTAGTTAGGTGTAATTATGGTGTGTCTATACCGCTATCCTTGCTAGAAACGTAGCCTGCGATCAGTCGTGCACCCCCTGGCACAGGCGACACCAAAGTTATCAATCGGGTGGTTTTGAAATTGTCGATGTACTGTATGAAGTAAGTAACTGTCAAAACCGGTGCATTTGGTAAACCACATACAGATCGCCGCTTCAGCTGAAGCGAACAAGAGTGTATCCCGGTGCTTGATGTGATGCTTTCTTGGACACGCTCAGTTGGCAGGAAATCCAGCAATGCCCAGACGTGCTGAAAGACTTCAGTTGCAACTAGATCAGTGCCTACCCAAGCAGTTGCCTCTAAAATGCCTCGTTCCTTCGATGAATTTACTTACAAAATCATGCGTAGGGCCTGTCAGCGGGATTTTCTTCTCCCATCTGTTCGTCCATGGCAGTATTGCTTCGTCGGGGTGGACTTACTCGTGTGCGGTGGTAAACTTTTGGAAGCACAATTAAACAACCAGCTCCCAATCTTTGACTAGAGGATCATTATCTCTTTCCTGGCTTAACCCAGTGCACACGGACATGTCCCACAAGGCTGAGGCGGCAAGGGATTCCCTGCTGTAATTAACCATGAGGGGGGGAGATGTCCGGGCACTCCCCCATATCTGCGCAAGACATAGTTGTGAGTCCGGTTAGAAGCTTGTTCTTTAGAGAGCAAAAAGGGAGCCGTGTGCTAGCAAGCAATGCATCTTGAAATGGGAGATAACTATCGCCCGTATAACAGGGAACCTGCTCAGACTTCGAGGGCCTAGCAAAGAGCCAAACAAACTTCACTCTTGTATCATGTAACTAACTGTCAAAAAAAAAACACCATTAATCTAGAGACTTCAGTGCCAGCACCCATCTATGCTTTATTCTCGTAAGAAAAGCGGGATGTTTCACATTCTGTCTAATATTTGTTTACATCATCTCCAATTAAGGCCAGACTCGATGGTAGTGTTGACGAATACACCACAGAAATAACGGTAATTGCTGTTCTTCCATACTTCTTGGAGGCGATACAATTGTGAGCAAAAGCAACTTCCAACGAATCCGGTCCTCTTCACGACGCTCTTGGAGTCCTGATATGAGGTTGTAGAGAATAATAATAGGACTCAGGAGAACACGGGAGTGCAAGCTAGTATCTTGCTCGAAGAAATGTGGAGGCATCAATCTTTCCAATTGTTTTGATATGGTTCGCAGTGGCAGAGAATATATAATCTTCACTGAGCTCTTTAATACAACAGAGAAGCCGCGATGTTGGCTGGCAGTGGTTTTGCTTCTTATCCGCGCTGGTACATTTTCCCCAAAAGTTGTAAGGGAATCCAAAGACAGTGGATGGGTGTAAGGCTCACTCTGTGTCAATTCTCACGGAAATTCTTGTCATGATCACAGCTTCATTTTCATGTTGTGAGTACCACGTGACCATGCCTCTCAACCCTCGCATCCGTTTAACTTGTGACTTAAGAGAAACCAACTTTAAACATAATAAACCCACTGCCATCTTCCATCGCCATCACATTCGGTGACGTTGCGCTGATCAGCCAATGGATAATGCTGACCTCTTGATGATTTGAATCAACCTGGAACCGGGAGAATTCCTGATGCGTGGGACATGCGATGTTTATGCAATGATACATACATAATACATAAAATAAACCCAGGACCTGTGACGTCAAACCATGGGCGCACTCCGATCCTGTCGATCAAGCTTTATCTTTCGTCCAATCTGATAGTTACAGTTCTAGCGCAGCGTCTGTACGATCCGACTTCGAGCTATATATAGAATAAAATTACGATTGGGGGGACGGAAAAAACTGAGCATTGAGCGATTGAACACTACTTTTGGAAATCATGGGAGTATACAAGAGGAAGAGAGAAAATCATGATTCGCGATCGCAGAAGTTTGCAACGAAAGAAGACACTCTTACATCGTATGCAACCGATGATGCCATATTCTTAACCTGCATATCTGCCATGTTGAAAATATGTGTAAACCGCTAAGGCAACGGGTATCCTGCATCACCGAAGCTCCCGACACAATACACACCCCTTCTCTCGTCCATATTTCCCTACAATTCCTTCTTGGAAGTCCCCTTCTTTCCGGATAACGCAGCACCAACAACCTGCCCCTTGATTTCTTCCCACCCTTGCTTTAACACCCATATCGGCAAGAACACCCACAAAATGTTGAAAAACACCAGGTAAAGCCATAGAAACATCGGATCGCCCGTATTCAACGACTGACTCCCGGTCAACCACTCCGGCGCAAACGTCATGAATCCACCATACAGCTCTGCAACCGCCAGTCCGACCGCCACGAACCACATCTGAAACTGGCACTTTGCCCTTTGCGCCGTCGACAATGAAGAGGAAGAAGATGATTTGTAGACAAGATAGCAAATATACGTCGCCGCCGGCCCGCCCAGAAAAACGGTAAGAAGCTCCAGGGAAATAATGGCTGCATCCGCCCCCAACCACCTTTTATCCGCTTTCCCGTATTCTTGCCACAAACGAGCCATAGGACCCGTGCCGTACGCCGCTCCATACAGGCGCTGCGGGTGGTTGAGGAAGGGGGGATTGCGGATATGCCTTGCGGTGGCGCTGTCGATTGTCGTGTACGAGAAGAAGCAGTTGTAGAGGAAGGAGCCCTCAACAACGAAATGGGTGAGCGCGTCATAAGCGTGCCAACAGAAGAGGATGCGGTGGTATTTGGCACTGGTTGATGGAATGAGGAAGATGGTAAGGAGGCCGGCGAAGGGGAGGAGGGAGAGAGTCATGGTTAGACAGAGGATGGTGGGGACGTCGGTGGTGAAGCTGCCGCTGGTGGTGAGGGTGGACATTTTTAGAGTTGCTTGCAATGGAAAGTGTGCGTTTTGACGTGGAGCTCAGCTGCAAATGGGTTATCTAGAATAGAAAACCATTCGTGGGCATAATATAAATTTTAGAGAAAATGGAAAACGCAGCATCCTTTGGAATCCGGTCGCTTGGCCGCTAGAGGCGTCGAGGCGTCGCGTCGTCCTCTCAGAGTCCCAGGACTGAAAATGAGAACATAGCACGCACAGAATAGGGGACGGAGATTTTTCCCATGCGGCAATCATCAAATCAATAGTTGGCTTGCGAACAGTAACTAATAACTCACGGATCGTCTTCGGAGTCCGATCCGATCCGATTCTTTTTTTAAAGTTCTGACCCGCCTCGCCTACCCCTGGAATGTGCCAAGCCACGTACCTTAAATTTTTAGGCGAGGGTCCTGCAGGCCCCTTCGCTTAACTGAACCTCCAGCGTTCCCTGACGCCTGGTGGTTGGGGCTTCTAGTTATGAGTTGGGGCTCACTCAATTATAATTCTGAGGATGCTGAGGTTTTAAATGTTTTGGTAAATTCTCCCGATGTTTTTTGGCAGATTTTTTTTTTTATCTGTCAGAACTTCTTGCGACCAACCCATCAACTGGACGGTTTAACTTCATTGAAAACTATGTTGAACTAGCGTAGTTAGTTGTAGTTATTGATATTATGCGTATTATAGGTATCTTTAATATAAAATTGAATAACATTAGATACTCATTGATCTTCCCTCTGGAAAACGGCGTACTACAGTTATCTGCTATTAAACATTTCATAAAACATCATTGTTGATTATAGAAACAGACCGTCTGACGATACCTTCTCATTGATGGAAAAAAACATCAATATCTCATAGTCTCATTATTTGCCCCATCATTCCCCCCCCCCCCCCCTGAACAGCACCCCTTGACTCCAAGCCGGCCATCGCCCTTATATCCCTTACATACCCACCAGGAAACAAGCCCTTCTGCCCAGCATAACACCCCCACATCCAGTCATCGTTAATATTCTCCGCCTCCGTAATCTCCGCACCGCGAGGGAAGAGAATCTCATCCGTCACATCCAGGTCAGGGTAATAAGACCAGAGTGCCACCAGACGCAGCCCAATACCACCCGACGGCGGGAATTGCGTGGAAAATGGCGTTTCGGCCGTGGGTTCCGTAGGAGTCGTAGGCGAGGAGTTTGACCAGGCTGCTCGTGACCGTGAAATGCGTCGACGGTGCGTCATGCTGGTGCCCATCCCTTCGTCTTTCCACATCCAGTCTCCGGAATCTTGGCGCGTGGGCTTGGGGAATGAGGCGCTGGAATGGGTACTTGGGTTTGCATTTGCAGTTCCCACCAATTCATCTCTCAGCGCATGTCCTCCTACAATGTCTTTGACAACAACTCGTCTCTGGCCGTCCGCGTGGTCCTCAAATCCGACGATCATCATTCGATGGCCCTGCAAGCATCTCCGCCAGCCGTTCGGCCCATTGTCTTTGCTGATTTTACCGTTGGCTCTGAGTTTCAGGTAGCAATTTGTACATAGGTCATAGTCTCCATTGTTGCATGTTGTGCAGTGGAAGCGGCTTGTCGAGGGAGGAATCGGGCAGGAGCAATTGTTACATTTTGTAGAAAAAGTCAGTGGACGGTAACGGCCGCTGCCAATTGCGATGGTAGATCCTAATATATGGCTGGATGCGGTTCCTTGTGGCTGGCTAGTGGCAGATGAGGATGTCCATATGCGTGACTGGGCAGGATCCGCCTCACGAACATGGGCAACTGGCAGGAGTGCATGTGTGCAGCAATTGCCTTGATTGACACAGCTGTTACAAAACCCCCATTCTCCCTCATTGCAAGTGCTGCATATCCAAAAACAGTCGTCTGCAAATGATTGGCACATGTCGCAAAACAAGCCGCTCTGGAACCTTTTCACAGGGTCGTCACTAATTCGTCTTCGGGAGCTTCTGGGCCGAGTGTGGGCTACATTTCCTTGTGGGCGCATATATTTCCGTGATTGCAAAACATGCGGCGGTTCCCGGACTACTGAAACCCTTGTTGGGTATTTTTCTTCAAATAGAACCTGAGCACTGTCCCCGAATCCGAACCAGTGCAGGCATCCTCGGCCTAAACGGTAACATAGTAAACACAGATTGTAATTACCATCGCCGCATCGAGTGCACGACTTGTAAACTTCATACTGAATGTTCCGTTTATCGCATCGATTGCAGGATATAGACGGCTCGGAGAAAAGACTTTCATTTGAGTGAGTTGCTGGATCGCTTCGAGATGATGTCGGTCGGGAGGATGAAGACCTAGAGGAGGAGGGTACGTTAGCATCGCGTCCGTCAATTGATGGATGACGTTCACTCGATTGAGGGACAGACATAGATGGAGGTGTTGCGACTAGTTGACTAGAAGATCCTATCTGGGGGCTTGTAGTTGTAATCGGAGATGTTGAGTTTGGGGTTCCTAATATTTGCCGACGATCTGTGGACCTTATGCCAGTCTGGCGAGCCCTCTGATCAGATTCACCACTCCGTCTAGGGGATGAGAGTGGTAATGCTGTCTGATGGCGGACAGGCTCTGAAGAGGAATTGGCATGGGAGGAACGTAGAGAGGATAGATCGTTCGACTGCCCTGCCGTTGGCTGTATAAGAGCTTCAGCCGAAGAGGCAGCAGTTCTTGGAGATGGAGAGGTTGCTCTACGCCTCCCACCTCGATCAGAGGAACTTCGCTGTTGGTGATTGGACGACCCGGTTCTCGGCACGGGCGCCTCAAGTAAATGTGGTCGAGATACCGGTGGGCGCTCGTTATCGCTATTTGACCTGGGTTGTCGGTTTCTAAGATGGCGTGAACCCCCTTCACCTTCGCTATGTGTGCTCTGATGAGCAATAGACCGGCGAAGGTGTCTCCTTCGATACGCTTCTGCGATACGTTCGCTAAGTTCATCTTCCTGCTCAGTATCCAGGCTACGTATATCTATCCCATCCAAGAGGCCTTCGTCTATGATCTGTCTGAGTATTTCCTCTTCAATCACAGACTCTCCATCTGAAGTATCTAACAAAGATCGTAAGCTTGCCTGGTGTTCAATTCGCCTTGTATTTGAAGTCTGGACAGGGGATGACCACTGTTGGCTGGCAGCACGCCACGCATGCCGTCTCCGCCCCTGCGCTTCTTCCTGACGGTCTGCTTCACGATTCCCTGAAGTTCGACTGCGGGTACGAGATGGTGAAGTTCGAGAACTAGATGCCACACGGGTATGTCTTCGGTCTGCATCCCTAAGACTCATTTGTCTGACATCTTCTAGCAATCTACGATCCTCTTCGTTCCCATCTGAGTCAGACATGGGAGCAGCATTGGAGGGTCTGACCGGTAGAATAGTTTCCCCAGGCTTGTATTTCCGTTCTAACTCCTTTTTCTCTTCAGCGCCCCTGGCTCTATGTGGATTTGACTGTAGAAATAAGTCAAGAAGTGTAGTAACTTTGGCATCATGTCTAGTGTCTCGGATTGCGGCTCGACATGACGGGCAGGTGGCTTGGGCGCTTTTACTGGAGCTAGGTGGATGTGACACTTGCCACGAGAACCATTCTTTCAGGCACACGCCACAGAAGGTATGAAGACAATCGAGCAGGGTTAATGGTTGAAATAGAATGTCTGTGCATATCTGCGGCAAATTAGGTCACTGTACTACCAAGCGCGCATAATAAGACGTAGGAGAGATATATCCCAAACTCGAGGACCGAGTTTGAATACTCTCCTTACCGAACAAGATAATTCCGCTTCCAAGTTCACCAACCCAGCTCCTGTGGATTTTCCGTCTTGCATTTTCGACGCTAGCATGAGCAGTGAGGGGCAGATTTGAATATATGGCAGGGTAGCGAGGACCGGGAGTAGAATAAGCCTGTAGAACTTAATAGCAGCGCTTTTACGACAGACGGTAAGACTTAAAGAGGATTTCTGCAGAGTCATGACATGGCAGAGATACCGCGTCTGTTGGTGTTGCTGGTTGGTTCGTCTTACGCCTGAGCCCAGCAAGCGAATTGGATGTGGAAAAAGTTCGCAAGAGGCTGACCAACATCGACCAGCGACGGATAACGAAATAGTTTTAAATGTCACGGTCTGACTTTACGTTTCTCTCCTAAACAGTGCATTCAGCTTCAGATATTTCTCCATCTCTGAGTATCGGTAATTGAAGGAGTTTTTCATGACAGGTTTACCGCTTGCTTAATAAAAAGTCATTTGGTCCATAGCGGCCCAGCGCCCGCCATGTCAATTAACTAACTACGTCACTGACACTGAAAGTGCCCGTCGCAATCAACCTTGCCTGACGGCGACAGTCATTTAACAGAGCCTGAATCCAAGTTCTCATGGCACTATCCATAAAAATGCTGGGGGAGGGAGTCCCGATCTTGAAGCACCGCATGAGCTAACTTGGGCTGGAGAAAAAGCTTGAAATGCTCTTGGCTAGGTAAAGATCATACATACATTTAAACATCACAGAACCGCGGGTCAAAACATTAATAATGTATCTAAGCTCAGGACAAAAAACCAAATTCTACAACTATATTCATGTTGCCGGTTTGAATGTACACGCTCTTCACGGTAGCAGCAGCCCTGATAAGCGAGGCTCTTCATACAAACGCACAAGACATCTCTAGTTCTCTTGACCTTCGTCAACTAAAGTACGACCACATGAGAGTCTGAGGCCACGCCAATTCAGGTACGGTAAATCTTTGAAGCTTTAATCACGGTCATGACAAATTATGACCCATATTATGATCTTATGAGTGCCTGCCTTTCCAATAATCTAAAAGGCACCCAGTTCATTTCTGAATTGCCTGTCAGTCGGAGTCCCACTCAGCCCAAAGACTTTCCCAACAACCAACAACCAGGACAAGGTCTGCAGATGAGGAAGCGTTCGACTGATATCTCGCCGCCCTCGAAAGCGCTGGTGAACCTTTAGGTAAATATTTGGCCAAAGCATCCTGGCACGATTGGCGATCGAGAAGATTATCTGAGATATAAGGCCAAGACAGGTCGTGGCGAACTACTTTAACCGGGGAAATCAAAATTGGGGTTCATCAGCAGGAACATGTCGTACAGGGAATGCAGCCTCGGAGGCGAAAGAGAAAGGAGCTGTGTCAGGAAAACCCAATGGCGAATGAACTGTTGAGCGTTGGGCCTAGAGCAAAGTCGAATTTTGCGGATGCAATAGAAGTGGCCCTTCCGGCTTGCATTTACAAGTCTTAACGGGCCTTTGGCCAAATCAATACCAGGACCATCAAAGAAAGCTACAACTTGGGGTAAATGCCCAGCAAGGTGAAGGGATCTACTTGGGAAAGCACCAATTACTTCTAATAGGAACTCTAGAAGCAGACATGGAAGATGGAGAGTCTGGCGATGACGAGAACGGTGAGCAAGGGGAGGAAGACTAGGAAGACGGAGAAGACGGAGGAGATGATTAAGATGAAAAGACGAAGGAGGCGATGGCGCGATGGAAATGGGAATGATGAAGAAAGCTGGAGGAAATGGAGGAATGTGAGCAGAGAGAATGGAGATATTCCGTCTACCAGTTGAATGAAAGCGATCTTCAAGAGGAACCAAAATACCTTGGTCTTTCAACCATCTCAGGTGGCATTTCCCAATACTTTATCCCGCGCCCACAGCTTCCCGGGATATTTTCCAATTTGGATTGTTTCAGAGACAATTGTTTTCTGGAAGGAAGATATCGACGAGCATTTCTGGAGATTTCCGGACGGCAACTAAGACTTAAACAAGGGCAAACTTTCTGCGGATTGGTAAAAATCTGCAATTGTGCAATGAGGGTTATTTCCGAGCCTGAAAATTCCTCAGTATCAGATATTACTCTTTGTTGCCCACTGAAATGCAAAACCCCGGGCACCTCAGCAGGTGAAATTACCGGGAGACGAATTACCGCATACTTAAATAGAGACTTCCTCCCCCGAAGCTCTTCGCGTTCAGTCAAACATACCCTTTCCTCCATATCTATATACCATTTGAGTCACTTCAACACTTGCAGAACAATAATTCTGCCTTACGCTGTGTGATGGCTAAAGCGATGGAATCTTCATGCATGAGAGCTGCATACAGCAATTCTTTTCCATCTTCTCCTATTCCAGATGTGATAGAATATCCTTCCAACCATTTCGCCAGACAATCAGTTACCCTTGAGGAATTTGCTTTCGAAAGTCGAAACATAATAGCTTGGAACAAGATAAATGACAATCTTATCAGCAATGGAATCTTGGAATCGGACGGCAGCTTTTTTGGGGAAAAAAAAAAAAAAAATCATCTCTATTAATTTTCCCTAGGCACAATCAACCCCAAAGGCCAAGGCATGTTCCACAACTACCTGTCGACAGCGAGGAGATGAGGAAGAAAAGAAATTGAATCGAGTTTATTTCATTATTCCTTTTAAAGCGGCAATGTTTGTCTCAGTACATGGTTTTGGTTTCATAATAAGATTGAGTTCTCAATCGGGGCTTCATGACATGCTCTTCTCAAACGCGACTTTTGTTTCTTTTTTCCTCTGTTTTCAGAAGGCTCCGAAGATTCCCCACCATTTCCCACACACTTGATCTGTAGTTAT
Source organism: Paracoccidioides lutzii (assembly GCF_000150705.2). NCBI lineage: Eukaryota > Fungi > Ascomycota > Eurotiomycetes > Onygenales > Ajellomycetaceae > Paracoccidioides > Paracoccidioides lutzii. Next base: position 523,645 of record NW_015440947.1, on the reverse strand, counting down.
CTCACATCATCTTGATATCTATTTTCACTCTGCAATTTCTCCGTCTACTGAACCATGGCTTTTCCATTGATTCCTTCATTTAATACTTTCATCTCAGCGGTTGCTCAAGATATATTTGAGTAACTTCGATTTCTGCTGGAGTCTTTTGAATGATCAGGCTGTCACTCAGATCAAAAGCAACCCTTAATACTAAAGGCTCTTTATAGAAAGCCATTTATCTGCCAGCCCTCTCTAATCAAATTGCTCAATTACAGGAGATCAACAATTCCTGTGTTTGCCCATTTAATTCGCTGGAATTTCGGCTTGGAATACTCCCATCAGGATTCACTCAAGCCCCTTGGAGGCATTATTGCTGCTGAAATTGTCCAGTGACAACTATATCAATTTTAACTTTTACATGTTATGATCTCACCGTATGCCATCATCACAAAGCCTTAGTCTTCACAGCTCTCCTTGGTCAAGATATGCTATTGATCAAGAAGACACGTCAATAATAGATCCGCTGCTTGTCTGCAGTTAGGCGTCCCTCTGTTTTAAGAGAGAGAGAGAGAGTGTGTGTGTGTGTTGTTTAGTACGTATCTTTATTTCATCACCTGACTTAACAGGCATATCGCCGGGTTGCTAACTTCTGGAATTGCTTGTCACTTAGTTCCCACTTCATCTATTGCAACATAACAAAAGTGGCTCCTAGCTAACTACAGAAGGGATCTCCTTCGGCTTTTTTCCGGGAATGGCAGACGCAAGGCAGGCATCAAAAACGAACACTGCAGTCTCGCCACTTTGCGGAGTTTGGGTATTTCACGCCTACATCAAAATTTGCTGGGGTTGAGAGCGCTATCTACGCGCTGGTCTTTGGTGAAGAGGCAAATATGAAACATCCCTGCCTAATAACGGGCGAAGTTTAGAACTGGAATGACTCCTAGGGTAAGGGCAACAACATTGCTGTTGGAAGTCCCTTTTACTTGCCAGAAATATTCAATATTGCTACCCTGTATATTATTAGCAGAGGATTAAAAAGTCTTCAGATATTCAATATCTTCTGTGGATTGCGAATCCCATCACTGCTTCGTTCTGATAAAGAGAAAATGTAGTGTTTAACCGTGTAAGAGATCTCCAGAATCACGGTGTAAGAAGTACGCTAATTAGATTAGTTGCCAGGCAGCCCATGCTGCTTTCGAGATTCCCTTTCTTCGTGTTTATGAGCAAAAGACCATGGGTCTTGCGAAGCTGCATATCCTTATATAACAGCCCCTCTTAAAACGCCACTAATTAGCTCCCCATTAGACTGGACTTTTGAGCTGGGCTTGAACGACGAGGTATTTTGGTGAATGCCCACTGTGTCATTATCAAGCTGATTCCTTTAAAGATATGCCAGAATGACAAGTTCCGATTCCAATTTCTCTGTCTCCGATGAGGCAACTTGACGTTTACCTCGACGTTTCAGGAGCAAAAAATCGGCTTGATAACGTGTATCTCGTTCCCATTTAGGGGAATACCAACCTCGCATAAAACCTAATGATCCAGACCTTCGCCGTCTGCTCACCGCCATAACTTTCTCTCTATTTAGCGGGATATCACTCGCCTCCGTGACGACGTTGTTTCGTTGACGCATCCCTTTTTCTTGGATGCATATCAATCACCGAAAGATGTTCGGGGTAGAAGAACATATTGACCAATCTACCAATCTTATAGATCCCGGAGGATGCATTATCAACCTCTTGCTTTCTTAGACGAACCTTCCGCAATATAGAATTCCAGGACATCGATATTGATGACTTCCAAACTTTCCCCATCGAGATCCGCCGTCAGGACCATTTTAAGACCATTTTCAAGCCAGTGGATTCGGGGCTCTTTGGGGTCCTTCTCTGGTCTTCATATTTGGGTGCTGCAGAGCGTAACATTTTACGAGGGGGCACATCTTCAACGATGAAGCATTATAGATCTTCGAACAAAGGTGAAAATCGAACACTCGAAGTTATTTTCACCCATCAGAATACATCTTAGGAAAGAGAAAGATACAGGACCGGGATAAACAACTCCATTCGTATGTCCCCTCCATTTTCATCCCTATTTAGAATCCCTGCTCAGAAATTATCTGCAAAATTAGTAATTCAAACGGGCAACTTCAACTATCTTCTAGACTTGTCCGCCTGTCCGCCTTGCCAGGGCGGCTTTGAAATATGATTGATAATTCCCATGTGTCCGCCCTTTAGGGGCTGTGTGTGTACGGTCGTCTTGTTCAGAGAGTGTCTTTAATTTGCGCTTTCTGCTCCGAGGATCCGTAGGTATTACCTGAAATCGTCTCTCCTAAAAAGGAGTTTTGTTCCGAGAGATTTCGCCATATAGTTTCCGTCTAGCAATGATAAGAGGAGCCATGGGAAGTGTCATTACATCGTTTCTACCTTTCTCAGATTCTCTATTGACTTCGTATTGGGATAAACCTCACTTCCCCTCAAAATTATCCGAACAAATTCCGCCAATATGGTAAATCTGGGGAGCATACACTGTAAGCGTGTGCATTTATACGCCACAGCCTCGAGAAGAGCACATCGACAAACCAGGTTTTACGGATTAGGTCCGGGATTATCCCTCACGTCACTCCGTTCATGCCGAAATTTCTCAGGAGGCATCACATGTCTTACTCCTTGGTGTAAGCCCATCGTCTGCCAACCCGCATCAATCCAGGGACTTACTACAAACGTAAATCAAGCGGGAGAGATAACCCTCTCCCGTCTTTGGGTAGTGCTGCCTACCCACAGGTATCTAATCCTCCCACCTCTGTGTGGTGGGATGCTCATGCCGCTGGGGTGGTTTGAAGAGCGGGGAATTGTTCGGGAGTAGTTCGGACTGAGCGTGTTTTGGAAGTGCTAAAAAGCCATGAGGTATCGCCTAGTGGGATAGATTTGTGCTTAATTTGAGGGAGGAAGCGGGGTTGACGTTAGCTTGTTGTCTGATAGTTAGTTAATTAGCGTTAGTGAATGTATTAGTTAAATGCTTAAGCGCCGTTCATACCAAATACGCCGCGTCTAATAAACGCCAGAATATCAATCAATCGTCATTGGTCCATTGGGATTTCAAGATTGCTATCGTATGTAATTGGATCGACTGTGGTTTGTTTTCTTTTCTTTTCTTTTCTTCCCCCCCCCGGTTCCCCCTTTTCTCCCCTTCAGGTTCTTCTTGTCAGCCTTTGCTTTCAAGGCTGGACGCAAATAGGAACATTATTTACCACCCATTTCTTCAATAATAATATCAATCTCGGATGGTTGGCCATTGCCCCTCCTATTCAATCATCATACTTTATCAATCAGTGGCGTTCATTATCTCTTCTACCTTGTCAGTTATCCACAACCTAGGTAAACAACGCTAGGTTCATGGACAAACCTCAAAAAAATCATCACACGCATCGATGTGCCTACCCTTACCTTCAGCAGATATCTTGTCAAGGGTTTGCCTCTTTGATCCATTCATCCATGTATCCAATATGTCAGGTATGTAACTATGCTGGAATGTAAAGAACGTTTTCTGTCCGCGTAAGCGGGACTATCAAATCCCCGCTCATCATCCCTCAAGAGACCGGGTCTGGCCTTTGCATAAGACCGAACACTTGCCTCTAAAACATGTTTGGTGGTGGGCTCTTCCACGAAGCTTCATGTTCATTTATTGGTCGTTTCATCCATTTGTTGATTTTCCTCCTGTTCTTCTGAAGGGAGCCTTGCAACGTAGCAGTTGTATACAGAATGAGTTGCCGGCCGTCCCGCTGCCACTCCCGTCGTCATCTTGGTAGACCTTCGTGAGTGCCCTTGAGGAATAAAGATCAGTTGCAGGTTCTGGCTGGCATGGATACTGGGGTGGATGTGTTCTCGAGTGTTGGCCTCTGGAATAGCTGGAAGTATGTTTGGGGGTTTATATGCAATGGCCTGTCTGAACTTAATATCAGCTGATTGGACGAAGGATTGTTCCTCGTATGGGATCCAAACAGAAAATGTCATGCAGATTTTGCAGGGTACGGTTGTACATCCAGGTCGGGTCTATGCATGTTGAAGGGGTCACTGATGTACAGTGGTACCGTACATATCGTGTTTTAACGAATTCATCGGCACGTCCGAATATATTTGCCTTTCTTTTCCTAAAACTGGTTGGCAAGTAAACCCCCTTTTGCGGAGAATGGCGATCCGTCGACGGGTTGACAGAAAGCCTGAGTTCAAAATGTACAGCAATAAGCTTCCGTCCTATGTCCGAATCCAGGAAACTCGAAGGCGGGAAGCTGACAGGAGGAGAAACAAGCATCCTCTGTAAGCTCCAGGCCTCGTGTCGAATAGTACCAAAATTAAAGTGAAGGAGAAAGACATTTCCTTTGATATTGAGCAAAAAATGTCAAAGCCGGCCGCGCTAACACCAATCCGCCAAAGGCCGAGGCGCTTCCAATGGAAGAGATAAATTGCAGCACTCAATGGTTCACAGAGAGGGATTTGCACCAGGATACGTGGAAGGATTGAATACCCCTTGATGAGTATTATTTATCCCACGGCTGATACACCACACAAGAGATAGTGGAGGTAAAACGCCCAATCAGGACTCAGCCAAGTACAGCCATATCCCGCTGATGCAGACAATCAAAACTGTAATTACACCAGTGAGGAAGCTCAGGTAACTAGCTATATCCCAGAACTTTTTCTATCAAATTTGATAGCCCAGTGCTACGGTTACGTCAGATAAGACAGGACAGCGACAGCCGCGTAGATGTTTCATTTGCTCCGGATAATAAGTTGAGGTCTTGCAAAGCCTTAAAATCTGTGGCACAGACCACGAATATCCACTCGAAGATATCTAGTGGATAGTTAACTAGTTATATGGTTAGTGAGATGGACAGATAGGTGCAAGTGCTTTTGACCTTCTCTCCCTTCTCTTATATCATTGACATCTTTCTAGGCATCATCCCACTAGCAAAACACATAATGCACGCCGACACTGCAACATTTTAACGTTATGTTTCAGAAGCGCGTCATCTTCCCGCCTGGTCTCCTCCATTTTGCTCTGACAGGGCCCCCCTCTAGGCGCCAACAAGGGCATTTATGTATATGCAGGGTCTGGTCCACCGCGAACAAGATGATCAGACAATTCAGCTGATCCCACATGAGCCCGTGTCTGCTTCCTGATTAGCCGGAGGGATCTTGTGAATGGTTCTAAAGTATCTTAGCGTCTCCACGAGTGGCAAATCTTGTGTAGGTTGCGCGACATGGATGTCTGGCCGAAGAGCGGGGAGAGGAGGCGAGAGCCAAACTAGGATGTAAAAATTGTTTCGTTCTTCTGAAGAATCTCCGTTAGCTAGTTAACAGATGATAGAAGTTACTCACAAGATTTTATTCGAGTCTCCCTGGTGGATAGATCTTTTCGGATACTGGTACGCCTATGTTACCTTGCCTATGTTCAGCTCTTTAACCATCAAAATACTCTTGAATCAACTTCAACTTGCATCTCCTGGCAGATATGCGATGACAAATACGGCGGCAATTGTCTGAATGTTAGTTTTCCGTATATCGCGCACTGTACGACGGTTGAATTCCAAGTTCTTTCACTATTGCAACATCCAAAAAGTTTACATTCCATATGCAGACCACGCAGGATGTAAGGTTCTTTCCAGTTTACCTTGTTCGAAAAATTCCATCACCGCACATTCGTGCATTGCGACTGATCTGATAGGTCATCCAGGTTACTTTACATGGAACATGGCATATGGCGTATTCCCTTCTCCACGGACTCTTTGAGTGTATGCCGCTGGGATGCTAATGCCTATGTAGCCCCGAGTCATTCTTTGCATATTGACGCGGTTAACCTGGGCAGCTGCTGTACATAATCTTGTGCATACATGGTTCTCAAAATGTATTATTATTATTCCGGTGTTGAGGGGCCGTCCGTCAAAAGCGCCCCATGTTGACTTGGCTTTAGGCGGACGCGTTGTCAGCCGGAGAAAAGGGGACCCTCCCGCCGAGTTTCTAGCAATTGTCTTTCAAAGCTAGATTCAGCATCTCGGGGGGGGGGGGAATCCCACCCAAACCTAAAGGATAGAAATACTTAAACGGTTAATGGGAGAGCGGGGGGAGAAAAGGAACCCTGGGTAGGATATCTTCTGGGCCGCCCGATCTAATCTTATCCAGTTGGGGTCTTCCAGTCTATAAGTTGTCGAACGGGGCGGGTCTTTATTGGGAAGAGAAAGTCGGTAAGCAAACTCTCTTATATCAACGCACGACGAAGTGGGCCCGCAAAGGAT
>NW_015440947.1:512620-517013 GCF_000150705.2 Paracoccidioides lutzii | reverse complement strand
ATTTAGTAACCCCCCCCCCCCACATCCACTCATACCTCTTATTATCTTCATTATACATTTTTTTTTGGGGGAGGGGGGCAAGGGATGCCCTTTGTCATAAAGTCCCTATTACGGCAGAATAGCCCAAAGCGAAAGAAAGATAAGAGAATAAATAGAAAAATTGCGGGGGCCAGTCCCTGAAACTTCCAATCATTCCTCCTGGTAAGGCGGCTGACAAAAACCAATTGTTCCCTGGAGAGCATGGAGGAGAACGTCCCAGGATTCTTGCGCACAAATCAAACTGCTTCCGTGGTTCGTTGACAGCCAAGATTAACATCCATGGCATTCTTGGGGCCAACCCATGGATAAGAAGCAGCCAGAGTTCAGAGAGTATGGCCCCGATTGACTGTTGATAGTTCCACTGGGGCGAGCACGAGGGAAAATTAAGGAGCGTCTGCGGGACATGTAGGTTCTGGGCCCTATCGGCGAATTCCTGGCATAAGCCATCATCGACTTGATGAGTTTGACTGGCTTGCTGGTCTCCCTTGGCGTGTGGCAGGGCGGGGAAAGAACTGGTTTTTTTCCCCTTTTTGGGGACCCCCCCCCCCCCCCCCCCCCCCCCACAACAACCCGCGTGTCGGCGGCGTTGCGGCGTCATTGGTAATTTCCCGTTCCCCAGCAGGTTGTTGAAGGTTTTGGCTGGTTGGGGCGTAAACGGAGATCTGGAGAGGGCAATTTAAGCTTGATGGCTGCGGCTCTGCATGTTTTGTGTGTATATATCCACCCACGGAACTCAGTGCTCCCCCCTCCATTAACTACGTGGGAGGACAACTCGGATAGCCCCCCCCAATTGAAAAAGGTGGAGGAAAGGTTGTTTGAGCGGGAGGCTAACCGTCTATCCAATTTTGCCTGGGCACCAACCACTATGTAGCAGGCACATACCTAAGGAGCATCGCGAAACACACTCAATTTTCGGATAGTTCCTATGTTGTTCCTGGCCTTGCCTGCTAGCAACACTTAATAGTTCGGTTCAACTTGATTAACTATCTTTTGTTGGTAAGAGAGCAAATACCCCATTATTCCCAGACAACCAGTAGTGCACCATCCTTGCCTTGCAGCTTCAAGTCCTAGTTATCTGCGACAGCCAATCAAACGACCACGAAGAGTCAACGAAACGCTGCCTGAGGCTGCCGAGCTTCAATCCCCGAAAAAGAGCTTTTCGGGCGAAAATCTTTCTTTGCAGCCATTTCTTTTTTCGATATAATTTCCAGAGGTATATTTTCCTCGATAGCAAAACAAGAATTAAACTACATTCGCAATAATCCAAACGTCGTGGCTGCAACAAGCGACCGTGTAAAACTGCCTTAAAAAGGGACAAGAAGTTTGAGAGCAAGAAAAAACCAGTTTTTTATCCCTACAACCTTTTGATACCGGGTGGGATCTGGCGCTCTGGGCCCAATTATCACTGGGCATGCAGCGCCGATCAGACCAGCATCATGCATAAATGATGGAACAAAGTTTCCTGATCCCTGCGAGATAAGAGAGCTCTGAAGCTACCAAGGCCTGCCAGCAGCAACATGGCCCACCTTAGCCCCAGGCAGACGTCCGATTGGGGGGGGGGGGCTCGCTAGCTGTATCGGCAACTGTTATAAGAGCCACCACCATGTGGCTCATTGTGAATTCTTTTTTAAGGAAAAGAGACTAAACAAAGGGCGATGCGGCGAGTAAGGAGCAATTAACATTAACGGGCTGAGAGAAGAATGGTGGTCAGTCAGGAGCTTTAGATGTAACTACTGCGTAAGTGAGAGAGGGCCGATGAACAAGGAGTGGGGGGTGGGGCGGGGCAAGAAGTCCCCGAAGTCTCTAGTAATTTAAAAAGGATAAGTGATGTTGGGCGTATTGACACCTATCACGCCCGGAGGCTCAGCTCCCTTAAGCATCCAGTCTAGCCTAACTTCCAAGGCCTCAAGGTCCCCAGAAACTTCGGGGTTTCAGGGCGGAGAAATATTTGTCACCGGTATCAATCTTTCACGATAGATTTCTAGCGCCTGTGAAACCTCACCAGGCTTGTTTGACGCCTCTTACGTATGTGTCTGTTCTGACCAGTTATCTGACCATGTAGAACGGCAATTGGGATAACTAGATGCTGGGCATTAATAAGGCTTGTACGACCATGCTGTCTTCTTGAATATATTCTCAGGTTTAGGAGGAGTCTTGGAGGATAATTGACAACCAAGTTTTCGTGGCTGTGGTACGCGGAACTTCTGGTGAGATCTTTTTCTCTCCCTGGTAGAGCCGAATCAAATGAACGGAATTCGGCTTTTCTACTCCGGAGTCCATCAATGAATTAGATGATGTTATGTGGTTATCCGCTGCGAGATAACTAAGTTCGTCAACGGGCCATGCTGGCACATCTAACCCTTTGGGAGAGCGATTACCTTCTGTTAATTATGAACTGTTTTGATGCGATGTTGTGACTTTTTGATGATAGCATAACATGCTTCCCGGCCATGGCGAATAGTCTGCATCATCAGCATCACGCATGGCGTGATCTAACACTTAAAATTGAAACCTTCCAGGAGTAAGAAAATGTATGGGACATCTTGTGCCTGGTTGTCAGAGCAGTGGGCCCCCGGCACATATCCTTAACTAAAACCTGTAACAGCAGTTCCGTGGATCTCTTCTCTCCCCACCCCACAAATAAAAATAGACACCGTTGTGTAAGATGTACGCATAAAGTGGGAAAAAAAATAACTAATGGAAAAAAATATTTTTTTGTTGAGAGTGGCGAGTGTGGACGGGAGTCGCAGAAGCTTCAACACACCACCCACAAGCGCAGCAAGCAGCCCACCAACCATCAACCACACGTTGTTTTTAGCTGGGCAAGTGTAAGAGACATGGAACGGGGATGTTGAGACCGCCCCAGGAAAAGCCTTCATCACAGCAAGTGCTGATTCGCCCGTGATGACAAGTTTGGCCGTTTTTCTTAATCAACTTTATCATCACACTGTTGCAGCAGCCGAAATGCTTGGGAGACGATTTGATATACATGTACCAAGTTGCACACCGCATTGCTTCCATTGTTTTTCTTTTCCGGTTTTTGTTTTTTTGTTTTTTTTTTAATTTTATTTTATTTTTAATTTTATTTTTTTTGCCCCTCCTGCATAACTAATCGCCAGAGTTATTCTTATTGGGTCTGATATTATCGTTATTGAATAATATTATTGTCGGAGGATAAGCTTCCCGAAAGCTGACAGGCCAGTGGTTCAAGATGGAGTCGGGATAATGTCATTCTCGTCAAGATCAGACCCATACATACATACATACATACATACATACATATATATATATAAATATAATTATATATATACATATTCAGTATCCACAGCCCTCATTCCCATTAGGTAGCAGCTCTCAATTCTTCCCCAGAGCTGACTGGGCGCTTCCGTGTTCGTATGAACTGTACGGATAGAATACAACACTCCAGCTTGTCCCCACTGTGCCATCAGCGTAAAACATGGCCAGAGCCTAGAATGCTCAAGAGGATCTCTATCTAAACTTGGAAGTGTTTCTCCAATTAGGGCTCCATAGTGCCAGCGCTCATTCGTGTCCGGTCAGGAAAACTTATGCAGGCTTGCACAGAAGCCATTGGAGTAAAATTCGCGTTAGCCTGTAACTAAGCTGTGGCAGGGAATCTCGAAATCGGAGGTTTTAAACAGAGGGTTTAAAGGTTCTTGGTAATTATTCTCCTTCAGCGTGATAACCAGGTCCATTGCCTTTTGGTTTCATTCGTTTTTCTTTTCTTTTCTTCTTTTCCTTTTTTTTTTTTTTTTTTTTTTTATTGTGGAGAAATAAGATAGGAAAAGTTAAAAATAACGGTCGGTTGATAGAAAAAAAAGAAAAGAGAGAGAGAGAGAGGGCCAAAAAAAAAAAAAAAAAAAAAAGCAATTATTTAACTTAAAATATACCAAGGCGTTGTTTCTTGTCGAAGATGTCGGTCAAGTCAGCTTGTGGCCAATGACAGTCGCGCCGGGGTTGGCTCTGGCCTCTGATTCGACAGGATGGGCGAAAGTGGAGAAACCTACTTGCTTTTCCCCGTACACCACATCCCGTCAGTTTGCTTTTCAATGCCAGGGTGCAGGAGTAGGTATTCCGTAGTAGTAGTAGTAGTAGTAGTAGTAGTAGTAGTAGGTAGTAGTAGTAGTAGTAGTAGTAGTAGTAGTAGTAGTAGTAGTAGTAGTATTAGTAGTAAGGAGGAAAATCTCTGGCGTGGTGTTTCGGGGGGGTTTAAGATTTGACAGGGTGGGGGGGGGGAAATACCGGGGAGGAGAGCCCTTAGAAGAAAAGGGAAGAAGTAACTAGGTCATTCCCAGGAGGGGAGGTCCGGCTTAGCCTTCAAGCTACTAGGGAACCC
>NW_015440947.1:389140-512506 GCF_000150705.2 Paracoccidioides lutzii | reverse complement strand
CCGAAACAGATTGTTCAGCGCGTCGCTCAGAGATTCAGTTGACCTATCTGCTGGCTGTTGGGGGCTTATCATAGAGACGTGTATCTATAGTTATATAACTTACGATATTCGAATACATCATCTGGGAAGTTATCTATCTCCATACATGAGTAACAGAAAGACACAACCCACACAATCCCTGAGCAGCTCCATCCAAGGTATAAAAGTTGGCAGCCCTAGCAGGGAAGTCGATCGTTGGTCCTAGGAGCCAGTTCGTTCGTCCCTCACAGGCGCTGGGGAACTGGAGGCATCGACGCCGGAGGAACTAGACCCGGGCTTCTCTGGCTGTTCCCGCCACCAACCCACCCCCCTTCTCACTCACCCACACTGCCTTTTTCCCACCAAAAAAAGCCCGCCCGCCTGCCTGCCCGCCCGCCCTTTACTCTAATAACCTTCATTCCTTCTCAGTCACCGTCCAACTGCTGCTGCTGCTGCTGCTTCTTCCCACTTCATCCATCGCCTCTTTTTTCTTTTTTTTTTTTTTTTCTTTCTCCCTTTTCTTTTTTTCTTTTTTCTTTTTTCTTTTTTCTTTTTTCTCTCAGTTGCGCTCTCCCGTCTCCCCGCCCTCAATTGCTTCATATCTATCACCTTGTATCGCGTCGTTTGTGTTGCGCTTGTTTGATTTTATGCATTTGTCTTAGCTCTCTCACCCTTGCCTGCTTCCTTAGAGTTACTTCTCCTAGCCATTGAATCTCTTCGTTGTTCGTTGTGTTTTTGTTCTCGGTTTCCCAGGTTCTACCTACCACCCTCCGCCCTCCTCTGCTCTCTCCTCCATTTCGTGTCTTCGAGCAATTGAAGTGAACCGGATTGTCCGGATATACAGAAGGTAAAAAAAAAAAAAAGAAAAAAAAAATATATCTAGCACTCTTTTTTCTCCTCCTTGTTGAGCTTTGCTTCTGCTGGTTCCCAGACGCATCCGGCGCTATCTTCTCCCCGATACCCTCTCGATATTTTCTTGACATATCCCCACTCGGTCTCTGCATCCCAAGAGCATTATCCTGTCCACGTATAGGGTCTAGATTGCCTTGCCCAGCTGGAAGGGAATCCCTTCTTCATCCTGTCCCCCTTCGTTCTCTGTGCTTGGGGTTCAATCGCCCGGGGAACGCCGCCATGCAGTCTCATCCCCTCCCCCCTCCCCCCGTCCCCCCTCGTGTCTGGAAGCCATCCATTCCTTGGCCTGAGCCCTCCAGCTACTTAAATCCTTATTTAAGATGGATTGAGTAGGAGTTGCAGAGAAATCTTAATTCTCCCTTCATTTATACTGTCCTATTCTGGATAAGAAGGACAGACATCTATATCATACCCTTGCATGTTGGATCTTGACGGACAACACTCAAAACACTCTCCACAACTGTCCATGTCTCATACCTTTCCCTGAATCAAGACAATTCACTCCCAAGTTTGAACATCATAGATCCTAGTTCGACTGTTGTCACCGCCCTCTTCTCCTCCTGCTCCGGTTCTTGATTGGCGTCTTTGTTATCTCTTTATTACTCTTCTTTTTCCTTTTTTTCCAAGTGGCTGACCTGGTCCCCTCCATCAAGATTTGTTTTCCCAGATCTACCTGCTACATCCAAAGTCTCCTATCCAGTCAGTGGCCTCGCTGAAGACAAGCCTCTGCGTTGGATGCTTTGGATAGAATCAGGAGTGTTTCTGTACCCACCTGTGACGCAATAAGTCGGCCGGATGCCGTACACTGCGCCGGCTCCGTTGTTAACTGCTCAGCTCCATCCCCATCTAGCTTCTGCTGGTCTCTTAGCCACTACACGTCGCCATGGACGACAGAATTCTGAGCCAGCTATGAACTCTTCAGGAAATCTTCCACCACTTCAGCGAGCCCATACTTCAAGCTCTTATATTTATCGTCATCGACGAAGCCCAGTCGTTTCCCAAAATACATCAAATTCTGGAGAGCTAGGGATAGAATCGAAAGACGGAAGGAGGAACAGCCCATCACCAACCAATACCCGTCACGCGGCACTATGGAAATCTCCTTCTGGTGCGATGATCCCGACTGGGGTAGTTATCTCACCTCCCGATTCGAAATCTAATTCGAGTGATGACGAAGAAACTACAACTCCAGGGTCGCAGAGGTTCATCCTGGCAGATTTTGAGGCAGCAATCATGTCTATTGATCAGAGCTCCCTCCAAACTCCCACCAAGAAACGGGGGCCCGTCAAGCCTTCCCCGAAAATACAACGAACTCCCTCACCCCTAGATTTATCGTTGGCATTAGCTGCAGAGGTGAAAGGGCCTCGTGTTAAAGCTCATTTGGCAGAAGATGCATCGAGTATTCCCGGCCCCAACACACCTAATGGGGTTGTCCATGCTCATTCATCAGAGATTGCCACCCACACCCCTGAAGACAGCGACCGTGGGGAAGATGAAATGGAACTTGCTATGAAACCTTCAATGGTCCGAAAGAAGTCAGGGGAGTTGGTGAGGCCTGCCCTCCGGCCCAAGAGAAGGCCGTCCAGTGCACCAGGAACTCCAATGTTTTCAAAGGCAGTTCATTTCGACTCCCAGTTGGAACATATCCGCCATTTTCTCCAGGTCGACAAGCCTCTTGCCGTTAGCGCTGGTTCCTCTCCCATAGAGACCTATGACGGTGATAACGAATTTCCATTTGGCAACAACGATGATCGACCTTCTCAGCCAAACCTCTTTGAATGGGACGCTCGGATAGCTAATTTCCCAGTGGATCAGGAAGCGAGAAAACATATGCCCGTTCGACTGGAACGGATATTCTTATCGCCAGGTAACAAATGCCTGGTTGGTGTGGTTGCAGTTGCCAACATTTCCTTCCAGAAGCATGTTGTTGCAAGATTCACCTCCGACTACTGGAAAACAACCTCTGAGGTTATTGCAGAGTATAACAACGACGTTCGCCGGAAAGAAGCAAACGATGGATACGACAGATTCAATTTTAGCATCCATTTAGCGGATATGGGAAACCTTGAAACTAAACGAATGTTCATTTGCATACGTTACAACGTGAACGGCCTCGAATTCTGGGACAACAATAACACAATGAATTACCATGTGGATTTTTGCAAAAACCCCAAGCAGCGGAATAAGGAGACTCAAGCTGGAAACAGCGCAGGTCCTCGACCCACAAGCACATTACCTAGGAGCAGGCCCTCTGACCCTCTTGCCTCACGTTCACGATCGGTTCCCCCGTTTCCTGGAGACTTTGGCAAGTCTCCTCCCTCACCCGCATTACCAGACCGCCGCCTTGAACTAGAAAAGCCGCCCGCGAAATCGCCACCTTGCAAGGACGACTGTTTCCTCGAAACACCAATCCGCCGAAGTTCAACTGCCTCTCAGACTTTTGGGAACCGGTATGACTTTGGAGCATCCCTGTCAGCTGCTATGCAGCCTGGCAGCGCCGACCAGACCCGTCGTGGTAGGCGTTCCGACCAGGCAGTGAAATATATGCCAGAGTCGACGTCAACCACCTCGATTACAAGCAATGCACCTGCTGTGTCAAAACCTGAAGGAGGCAAGCCAGCGAGGCCTGATGAAAAATTCGAGCCTACCGCGGCGACCTCTCCAGGAGCTTCCTCAAAACTTAGTACATCTTCGCCTGGTCCAATGAAGCCTACCGATATTGTTTCGGGACAGCCTTATCATCAGTCGCCTATGTACAAGGAGCTCGTGGATAAGTACTGCTTCGTAGGTTTTCCCGAACCAGCATAAAACACCACCGCCTTACACACCACCTTTACCCTTTTGCAAACTTGGAATTCGAACTGACATCTACCGAATCAATAAAGTATGGATCTTCCAAGGCAGGTTCTCTGTCTACCACTCATTTCTCACGACGCCACCACCACCAAAGCGCGACTCAGAACGCAACGACCCCAGGAAATAGTGATTGTGTCTCGAGCTATTCCACCATCACTCCTTCATCGAAAGATAAATCATTATCTGCCGATTATAAACCGTCGACAGCGACGGCAACAGCGACAACGACAACAAATCCAGACAACAACAATCGATCAACAATCAAGCATACTTCTCTCATTCGATCCCAGGGGGGTGCCGGTTTCACTACTACCACCCCATCGTCTTCCACACCCTCAAATTATTCTACCCACACGCCGTATCCTCACCAGTCTATGCAGAAGACATTTTTCTCTGAATCTCTTACCTTGACTTTTATTTGAGGGTAGATATGATGAAATAATAAAAGTTCCACTTAACGTTCCTCCCTTGGTTGTCACCCGATTTAAAACGGCAACACCAATGAACCCTCCTGGGCGAAGTGAAAAATGGGGCTATTTCTTTTTCTTTTTCTTTAAACTATTTCCTTATTTTTCCTTTTGCGTTGTGTGTCTCTTTAGCTGACACTTATTTTTTTTTTCTTTTTTTTATTTTTTTCTCGCTGAACTGCTTTTGACGAATTATGACACCCGATACTGTGACTAATGGGCGGAGAGCGTGGAATTCTGAAAATTATTCGGAAACGGCCTGGAGCAGGCAGATATATATGGAGAGGAACTTGCGTTCTTTTGGTTTTGTACTCTGATTTTGAACTGTTTGATTTGCATGGGCCTTGAAATTGATGACAGGGTGAATAAGGGATGCTAATGTTTATTTCCTTTCTTTCCTTCGCATCGTCCTTTCACTGCTGCGGCTTGTACGGTTCTATGATGACTCTTTGTTTTTTCTTGCTTTTTCCATCTATTTGACTTGAGCAGAGTGATGACTGTTTTTGGAGCCTTGCTTTGGTTTTTTCGCTTTTTTTCTGTGACGATTTTGCGTCACTTGGAAGGGTATATTCTTGCTTTCTTGTTTTGTGTGATTTTTAATTTTTTCCTTCTCTCTTTTTTTTCTTTTCTCTCTCTCTCTCTCTCTCTCTTCCATGAACAGTTGATTTGCATTTAGGTCTGGCGTTTTCTGATGGTTCTTAATTTCCCATTTTCTCCAGTTTTAATTCCGTTTCTCCACTTTTCCATTTCTTTTCCAAGTTCAGGCGTTGGGTTGGCAAAAGTGCTCTATTCTTTCTCTTTTTCCCCAACCCCTCTCTTCTTCTACTTCCTCTTGTTTTCTTCTAAATTGATGAACTATGGATATTTTTAGTACGTTGTCTCTCCTCTGTTCGTTTTGTTCTATATAATTTATATATATATATATATACATACATAAATCGTTGATGATTGATGGCTATTATGTAGCGTATAAACGTGTTTCCTGTGCAAGAAACTGTTTGCCTTTCTGTTCAAATGCGACTAGCACGTTGGTTTTGTTAACTCTTTATTATTAAAAGCTCTTGCAACGCCCTTGCTTCTTCAGCATTGATATTGCTAGGCTGTTTCGTCTGAAGTCTTGTCCGCAGTGAGACGCTGGAAACTGGTTGGGAGTATAAGTTGCAGATCTTAACAGTGCGGGAATTTTTGCATTATGTTGATGGATATATGCTGCGCTTTTCGGGAGGGGCAATGCGGTGATAATGAGTTATGAAATTAAATCCTCTCTCTCTATTATGATTAATTAAGAGTTGTAGATATTAGATCCCCTTTTTGTGCTCCAAGCTTGCGGCTTACATAACTAGTTATTGAAGAAATGAGAAGCTAGTTATCAAATCTCCTTGCTTACCAGAGCAGTAGACATATTAATTGAGATTATATTAAGGTAAGATACTCGCACTGTTCCATTCCCATTCTTGCATCATATCCATACTTATGTACATACATATGTAGTGCTCGGATAACTAATAGTTACATGAAGCCAACACAAAGCATTCACTCGGACTCGCCATCACAACAAAATCAACACAGTTTCTGCAAGCTTTCTTTATTGGTATGAAGAGGCTTTTCGTGTTTATTTGGCGATTTGTCAAAATCACTTCAAAGAGCAAGTACATATATTGATTTTTAAATAGATAACCAGAGATCCAAATGTAAATCACGTGACACTAAGGCCGTCGACCGGCGCCAAGAGCCTGTCTCGCAGCGACTGAGAACCCAAAACCCAAAAACCAAAACGACGCTAGCAACCCAACGCAACGCGGGCAGAAAAAGAGAACGCTGGAAAGCAGCATGTTCATCAGGAACAATCAACGCAGCCATTTTGCGGGCGAAAAACTGCTCGCTTTTTCCCTCCTTCGCCCCAAATCGGCTTAGTCATACTTCCTGCTTTTATGTAACCCCCCACAAGGGCACTGTCGGCGACATGGTAGTTTTCATTCACCCCTACCTAACTTTCAGACTATTTAAACTTGCCTCTCTTCCCCCTTCCTTTCCTCCCCCCACCCTCTTCTCTCTTCTCTCACAATTTCCTCACTCTCTGCACCAAAACGCGTCTATCCTCACCACATTATTTTTTTTTTCCACCTTTTGCATCAAAATAATCCACCACAGTACCTTTTCATCTCGATAAATATGACTGGACGTAAGTAGATCCCATCTACCTTTTAGTTAGATATATATTTTTACCTTTTCTTTTTCGTTTCTCTTTTTGGAGTCGCGTCGTTGTTCATCGTTATCGTCGTTGTTCCCTGGGGTTTTACATCGGCTGGAGGGTCCCTACACGCTAGTCCTAATCGGGTTATGCACCACGCCGCCTTGGAGAACCATGTGCGTTATGCGATGTCATCGTCCCTTACAAATTCACTGCGTGGTGATTAAAAGACATAGTCGTCGCTGTCTTGGATACATACCTGGGCTTTAGCAATTCAACACTCACAATGACGGTGACGATGACGACGGACAACACCCATTTACATATCATGAGCTAGCTCTGTCTGGTCAATACCAAAACATCAAACTAACATACTTTCCAACACCCAACAGGCGGCAAAGGCGGCAAGGGTCTCGGAAAGGGTGGCGCAAAGCGCCACCGCAAGATCCTTCGCGATAACATCCAGGGCATCACCAAGCCTGCCATCCGTCGTCTGGCCCGTCGTGGCGGTGTCAAGCGTATCTCTGCCAGTACGTTGCTACCTTTTATCTTCCCGTTGCTTCGTCCCCTTCGCCCACCCTCCAGGGGGTTGTTGTCGAAGAGCTAGAAGCTAACCCACCACTCCCATAACAGTGATCTATGAAGAAACCCGCGGCGTCTTGAAATCCTTCCTCGAATCCGTCATTCGCGACGCAGTCACGTACACTGAGCACGCGAAGCGGAAGACTGTCACGTCTCTCGATGTCGTCTATGCGCTGAAGAGACAGGGTCGTACCCTGTACGGATTTGGTGGATAGATATTTTTCTTTTTTATTTCCCCTCTTTGTTTTGTTTCTTGATTTTTCCTGTTTAGATACGGTTTTTAGTTTTGTTTTGTTGGACCCTGGTTTTCCATCGCCATTACGGACTGGTATCACATATCACGAAGAAGATCGGTCAACTATTTTTTTTTTTTTTCCAAGTTTCTTCTTGTCTTTTGGGGGTGTAGTTTCATTTACCTGAGGCGTCCGTTGTGTCGGCTTGTTTGCTTTTAAAGGTAATCATTGGCGCTTGATAACGTATGGATGCCGAGGGTGTCTTATCTCCGCAATCGGATGGACGTGAATTTGGTGGGATGTTTCCTATGACATTATGCCCCCCCTTTTTTTTTTTTTTTTTTTTTTTTTTTTTTTTTTTTTGAAATATAGCTATGCGCTTGCGGATGGGAACGAAAATTTGGGCTTCATATAGCTATGGTATTTTTCATATATATATAATTTTTCTCTCCCTTGTTTTAAAAGCTGGAGAAATGGGATTGCTTGGGGCAACATAATGTGCATGCCTGCGTAGTCGACTAGGCTCCCTCCTGCAGCTGCAGGGCATTGAATGGTCCAACTCCCTAGATTTCTCGCAGAATTAATCTGGATCCGTGCCCGTATATTTTCAGTCTTTGGAGAATCTCTCGTGATGGCTTATGATCCCCTCTCTTAA
The DNA here is from genome assembly GCF_000150705.2 of Paracoccidioides lutzii. Lineage (NCBI taxonomy): Eukaryota > Fungi > Ascomycota > Eurotiomycetes > Onygenales > Ajellomycetaceae > Paracoccidioides > Paracoccidioides lutzii. The sequence goes on along the minus strand of NW_015440947.1, from coordinate 504,592 downwards.
CCGTGGTGGAGTGGTGAATGTTGAAGGTGTGGGTCATGACTATGCACACCTAGAATTCACTCTCAAAATTAAAAGTAGCTGAAGACAATGTTACACCAATTTTCTCGAATAATAAAGAATGATAATACCTCATTCACCGCTCGTAGCTCCCCTAACTACTTCCAATTCTTTATACGACTAAAGTGGGATGGATCGGATCCACGGCGCACTGCGAGTGGAATTGGGGCGAATGGAAAAATGCGGGGAAAGGAAAGACTTTTGCTGGAACGACGTCATTGGTCTTCTCCGCCCCAACCCACCAGCCAAATCCAAGAGTCCACAACGCTATAACTGCTGGAAACTTGGGCTGGAACTTCATAAATACGACCGCAAAAAACCATTTGATGTTGTTGACTACGAGAATTTCTTGTCGTTGATTTTGCATTTATTTCGTTTAGTCCAGGACTTCGTCTCTTATCCCGTTTCATAACTAGCTATTTTAAACGAGCGCTAGCCTCCTGTTCCTCCAACTCCAAGTTTGTGTCCATAAGGGAGAACGAGCGAGGGGATATATAACGAATGTATCAATAGCCATCTCATTTTGCAAATTGGAACAGCAGGTCAACCGCCATTATCAATTGGGTATCTTACCTTCAACGAACTTATTAACCCCCTAAACACACCATGCCTATCGACCCGGACGTCCCGTACGAAGCTGTTATCGTAGGCTCCCCTTCTTCCACCTCCTCCCTTACCTCCAATCTAAAAAATCACATTATTAATTACTATCACACGATATAAACGCAACAAAGTCTAACACCCATCTTTCAACAATCAATAGGAAAGCTTCGAACTATACCACATCTACCACTCCCCCAGCCGCGATGGCCTTGAACTACAGTACGACACAGGCGGTGCAGACTGGAATGCCGCTGTCCTGAGAGGGCCTGCGTTGCCGGCACTTGGCCAGGCTACGGCTGGTGCAGTGGGAGCTGCGGTGCCTACTATCGTGATGTATCCGCTTAGTTTGATTGTTACACGGTTGCAGTTGCAGAGGCAGTTGAGAGCGGAGAGGGAGAGGAGCAGGGGTGAAAAGGAAAAGGAGAAGGAGAAAAACGGGGAGATTGTTGACGACGCTGATAGGACCGGTGATGGTGGTGATGAACAATATGCAGGCATCTTGGATGGTGCGAACAAAATATATAAGAATGAAGGAGGGTGGAGTGGACTGTACACGGGCGTGACAGAGGCGACTGGGAAGGCTGTCGTGGAATCTTTTGTGTTTTTCTTGTCGTATACGTTTCTGCGGCGGAGGCGGTTGCGTGCACGAGGATTGAAGGCGCATGCACTCCTCCCCGTCTTGGATGAATTGGCTGTCGGCTATTTGGCGGAGGGGTTCATGAAGTTGATCACGGCTCCGATTTCGACTGTGTTGACACAGAAGCAGGTTGAAGGGTTATCAAAGAAGAAACAACACTTATCTACAACGAGAGAAATCGTTTCAACCATCATTGCCAAAAAGGGCATCAAGGGTCTCTGGTCTGGCTGCTCAGCGTACTTTTTCCTCTCGCTGAACCCATCCATCACCTTCCTTCTCAGCGAGGTTTTGAAATTCTCACTCCTCTCCCGGGAAAAAAGGAAACATCCACCCGCAGCGGCGATATTCATCTTCGCAGCCCTTAGCAAGGCATTTGCCTCCTCGCTAACCTATCCGTTTTCCATAGCAAAGACACGTGCACAGGCAGCCGCTACCTCTACTCCTGCCTCCACAGCACCAGCACAATCACCCTCACCACCGCCCACAGTCCTCCACACCATCTACTCCATCGCCCGCACCGAGGGCCTCATCGCCCTCTATGCAGGACTAACCGGCGATGTCCTGCGCCGCTTTTTCAGCCACGGCATCGCCATGCTCGCCAAGGACAGCGTGCACGCGCTCATCGTGCGCTGCTACTATATGCTCCTGGTGCCGCTACGGCGGAATCCGTCGGGGGAGGAGTTGCTTGCCAGAGCCAAGGAGCGGGCGGAGAAGCTTGCGGAGTCGACGAGTGAGACGGTGGGGGAGTTGGCGAGGAGTGTCAAGGAGAGGGCTGGGGAGGGGGTGGCGGAGGTTAAGAGTAAGGTTGTGGAGGATGTGTATTCGAGTGAGGTGGCGGAGATGGTGGGGGAGTATGTGGAGGATGAGGCGGAGGAGTGGAGGACTTTGTATAGGTGGTTTTGGGATAAGGGGAAGCCGTCGTAGGTGGGTGAGTGATTGGGATAGGTTGGTGGAGGGGATGGAAGGGGTGAATGAATTGTCATTGGTGATGGGATGGGATATCATGTGCCATGGTTATAGTTTGGGGATACTGATATGCAGAAATGTTTGACATCTGAGCTTTTCTGGGCAATTGAGTATGCGATCTAAGCTCTTATGTACCATTGTACGGTGAATATCTGAATCCAATCTCCAGCCAACTACCACAAGAGATGGTAGAGGAGGGTAGAGAAAGCACTACATTTAGTTAGCACACTGCAGTGAGCAATGCCAATACTGCCATACCCCATACCCCATACCCCATCTACCATCTTCCGGGCATATCTCCGGACTCCGCTCGGTATATAGAGTGGATAAACATGCGACATGCTAATGACACACGTGACTTGGTGGTTCTCTCGCCCTTCGTCCACGGGTTAGTCAGCACGCGTTTAACTGTCAACCCCCAGCTTGCCGCATTCACCTTCACCTCTCATCTGTCTTGTACACTCTCCGGCGCCCTCTTTTTATCTCTCTCCAGTTCTTCTCACTCCCTTTCGCCTTGTCAGGCTGGTCCTGGCGCTCTTATAAAACATTCCTTCAATTTTCCTTACAACTGCGCAAAAATAAGTTTCTCGTGAAACCCCTTGTCCGATGACGTCCGCTCTCCTCAACCGTGCTATTTGATGGATCAATCCCTCCATTCTCCCTTACTACTGATATACGCGCTCTCATATTTCGGCTCTTAACCTCTTTTACAATTCAATACGGAGGCCAATAACCTCTTCCTCCCACTTCAGCGACTACACTACAAGACTGAGCGAATATTGCCATTCCTTCCCAATCTCACACCCGAATTCCTTGTATCTCGGGCCGATCCCATCCAGCGCAATCATAAATATCTACCATGTCTCTCCTCCAAAACGAAGAGTATGCCCATCAAATAAATCTATATTTTAGCATCCTAACTTTCCCCATCCCATCCAATGATCACTTATCAAATAAACTAATTTTTGCCCCCTTTCCCTCCCCCTCCCCCGCACAGCTTCATCATCTGGCAACTCCGCACTTCCTACCTCTCCGCAATCAAAGACGGAGTCGGAGACCGCCTGATAACCGTAAACTCCTCCATTCTTAACACCCCTGGCTTTCGCGCTGCAGGCTGGTCATCCATCGCAGGGGCCCATGCCGCTCACATCAAACGCACGTATTCCCCTCCGATCCCCACCACCACGGCCGTTGCTTCAGAATACTTCCAATTAAATACGCGACGTGGTAGGGACCTCGTCGATGTAAATGGTGGCAGTGATGGGCCCTATGATTCGGCGCCGGTGGGTCTTGGGTTTGGGATTGTGGATCATGGGGGTGACGAAGAAGGTGGGATGGTGCCCGGGGCGAAGGAGGGGATGAATGCGATTGGTAATCGGCAGATTAAGAGGGGCGTGGGGAGGAAGCCGCGAAGGAAGGAAAGGCAGGACGAGCAGCAGCGGGCGCAAGTGGAGGATGAGGATAGTAGTGATCTGAGTGATGAGAGTGATGAGGAGGCGGATGATGTTCAAAGGTATGCAGAGCTTTAATTTATTCTCATGAATATGATATGTGTATATAAACACCCGGCTAACCATTCGCAGGGTTATTCAGCAGATCAAGTTTACGAAGATGCCAGTGCGACGAATGCGTGCTGGTTCATCCCCAATCCGAAGTCTGGATCGTCGCCATAATCCTGACGTTTTTGTCACGTCTCCTTCACTCAGGTCAGCCAACAATCGGTACCGGCGGGGCTCTCTTGGAGCTGTTGAAGCGGTAAAAGCTCGAGCACGTAGAGATACTACTACTAGCAGCGATATGTCATCAGACAATGAGGTGGATGGGACGGCTGTGAGGAGGCGCCAGATCCATTTTTCGACGCACGAGGATGCGATCGAACCAAAGGACGATCCACCGAGTGAAAAGATTGATGAAGATGAGATGGAAGCAGGAAGCATCGGGGACGCAGTCAACGAGCCCGATGACGGTTCGGTTGCTGAATCTGATGGGTCTGTGCTTTCTTCTGAGTTCGGGGGCTCTGCGGGTTCGGGATCGTTGCTGGATCGCGTAGGAGCATTGGATTCATCATCGCCCCTGGTACTCAATAAACTTCCCATGACGCTTGAGTCGCAGGACACTTCGTTAAGGAAACACAAACGAACTACCTCCCCTGAACTAAATATACTACCCCCGCCTCGCCCCATTAGCACAGTGGAGCCCATTATCAGTCTTTTGTCTACTGCTCTCCGAGCGCGAAAGAAGGCGCCAGTCAATCCCCTGGAAAAATATGCGGTGCTATCTGGCAGAGGATCTACCACAACACCATTATACATTAAAATCTGCATCCCGTCATCCGCAGACCCGGATGAGTTGTTGGATATGCCTATTGTGCGACAATCGAAGGATACACTCTACCCTGGTCCAGTTACGGTTGCAGAAACTATTGGACTCGGTTTATGGATGTATATGGAGGAAGGCCGAAAACCACCTCTTGAAGGAGAAATGCGCAATGTTAACCGGTGGAATCTCCGTATGATGGAAGATGGCGAGGTTGATTATGATTTCCCATGCCTGGCGAGAAGTAGGCCGATCATAGACTTCACTTCCAACAACAATCGCGCCCCCGCCGCCCGTGGACGGTCGAGAAGCAAGCCGTATGATGAATTTGCACTTGTTGAGGCAACGCCAACCGAATTTGCTGAGAATGAGAAGCAGTATCCCACTCCCAGTGCGGATGCTGTTGATGAGTCGGAAATCACCCAGCAGATAATACAAGCGAACCAAAACAATGCCAAAAACAGATCGTTACACACGGGCAGAGTCAATCCGATCCTAGGCCAACCATTTTCATCTGCGTTGAACGATAGTACGCTGACACCTGCCGACCGTCCTGTCGTGACTACATCACAAGCCACGCCACGACTGGGCGTCACAAAGACACTGAAAATAAGATACGCCGACCTCGATGCAACGCAGATCACTTCAATGAACACATCTACAGACTGCTACATTGCAGAGATCCTGGACTCCGTCTGCAAAAAATGGGGCCTAGATAAAGGCCATTTTCTCCTCAAAGTCATGGGCACCAACACCATCGCGCCCCTTGATCGTACTGTCGAGGCACTCGGGAACATCACAGAGCTGGACCTCGTCCGTCGGCGATTTGGCGCAGGCCCCCTTTCCATCACTGGGTCCCCAGTCAGTTCATCCCCCAACGCACCGCTAATGGTTGACAATGCGTCCCACGGGCCCGGCATGAAGAAAGCGAAAAAAGGTGTTGTAGGTGGCATAACCGGCAGCGGAATTGGCGGCAGTGGTCGCATGCTACACCCGCTGACGCAATCTCTGGATCTTCTGGGAGGCTACTACCGGCGCTACAACGTAATCCGCAAGCAGTCGATGTCATTTACGGCAACGAACCAGCGCGTGCTGGCGTTTGATACGGATTATATGCACATAATGCCTGCGGAGACGGGGAAGACGCTGTTCGAGTCGAATAGCAAGACGACGTCGATATCGTTTAATGATGTTGTGGGGTCGAAGGTTAGCAGGCGGCATCCGAAGAGTTTTCGGGTTGTGGTGTTGAGGGGGAATGAAGCTAGTGAGCAGAAGAGATACGATTTTGAGGCGAAGAGTGCGGCGGAGGCAGCGGAGATTGTTGAGGAGATTAAGAAGAATATGTTGCAGTATCATATGTGAGTGGCAGGGTGGTGATGGTGGTTATATGAGTATGGATTTGGTTTGCAAGTGGAGAAGTTTCCTTGTTTATTTCTTCTTCTCTTCCCTTGCCTTCACCTTGTCTTGTGTTTGTTTTATTGCTGGGCGCTCGTGTGTGTGTATGGATAAGGATTTGCAATAGGTTCATTCGGGCTCGGTTTTGGGTGGATTGGCTAGGATGATGATTTACCCCCCCCCCCCTTTTTTTTTTTTTTTTTTTTTTTTTTTTTTTTTTTTTTGAAAACTTTTCTGTTACAGCGAGTCTTTGTCTATTATGTTCCTTTATCGTTTCTTGTTCCGAAAGTACGTACGTACGTCCCACAGATACTGGTAGCATAGCAAAGATCAATGCAAGGAAACTTCAGTGGCTTTTTGCGCTGTTACCTTTGTCTCATTGAGAAAAGTCTTAGATTAACCCTTTTTATAGCAATCTAAGACATGAAGATGTATGATTTGAGATTCCTAGCATATCACTGATCAGATATTAGCAATTAACTTGTAACTGATATGGGTTTCAAATGGATTTTTTTCATACGAATTATACTATCAGAGATTCGTGGTTATCATGATTGTATTATTGTGAATATCGCATAGACTTTTCTTTTGTTCAGTTAACTACAACTTCACTTTCTCTAAGTAATGTAATTCACTTCTCAATGAGCTATTATTTTTTACTCTTCAACTCTTCAACTTTTCAACTTCATCAACGTATAATATGATCAATGGAAATAATATAGATAGCAATTTACATTATATTAATACTTAATTAATAATCTTTGTATAATTAATATAATTTATCACAAAGTAACTATTACTTTGAAATAAATAATTAAAATATCTTAATTATATAGATTTTAACTAAAAATATTAATATTCATTAATAATAAAATAAGTTAAATGTTATTTGAATTAAAATATTTTACTTTTTATATATTTAAAAAAAATTATAATTGTTAGTTAAACTTTATAAGATTTATAAATATAATATAATTTTCAAAGATAAAAACTTAAAAAGTTAAACAATAATTTATTAAATAATTATATATAAATAAGATAATAATAATAATAATACAAGATTTTTATTTATATAATATTATTAATATAATATAAATTATTTTTAATATTTGTAGTAAAATTACAGTTAAATATCTATAGTATAATTATTTTTAATATAAAAAATACTATTATTATTTTTAAAATATAAAAGATATTAATTTATATTATATAATACTTGAAAGAAATAATTAAATAATTCTAATATTATATATTAAATAGTCTGATAATTAAAATATATTATTAAATTTTTAAATATATTTAATATATATTATTAACTTTATAAATTTTGATTAAGTGAAATTTATTGATGACAATCAAAAATCTATATTTATATATATTTTTAAACTGATAGATATACTGATATTATATATCTTATTTAAACAAGTCTCTGTTTTTTTGAGTTTTATTAAAGCAAAGTATATAACACTTAGTGAATTTGTATAAAAGTGTGATGTCAAGACTCTCTATATTAGCTCCTTGCTCTCACACTGCTTATCTCACATTGTTTACCACACTGCTTACTAAAGCACTTAACATAATGTAATCAATAAGTGAGTTGATCACATAAGCAAGTCAGTTACTTTTCATCTCATCCCAGAACAACATCTTCATCATCAAAAATGTCAACCACACAAAGAAATAAAGCCTATACTCAGGAAGAAAGGCTTCTTTTAGCCATTCAAGCATTTAAAAATGATTAAATTTCAAGTGTACAAGCTGCAGCAAAGCTGTATGATGTTCTATGTTTCATTCTAGATGATCAGATACATAGTTGTACAGCACACATTAACACTCTTCCAAAGAACTAGAAACTTAGTCTTACAGAGGAAGAATCTCTTGTTCAATGAATTCTGACCATGGATGAATGAGATCAACCTTCCTGGGTTGCAGCTGTATGAGAAATGGTCAATCTTCTTCTTGCCAGCTGAGGATTCAACTTCTCAATTACAGTGAGTGAATACTGAGTATGAAATTTTGTCAAGCATCATGATGAGCTGAAATCCAAGTTCTCACACAAGTACAATCATCAGTGAGCCTTATGTGAGGATTCTGAGATTATCTGTGGGTGATTTAAGCTTGTATAAAATACTATTATAAAGTATAAGATTCTGGAAGATGATATCTACAACTTTAATGAGATTGGGTTTCAGATAAGTGTAATTAGGACTGTCAGAGTGATGATTGGATCTGAAAGAGCTGGGAATTTCAAGCTTGTATAGATTAAAGATCAGGAATAGATGATTGTTATTGCTGAAGTTAATGCAACTGACTGAGTCTTATATATGATGATTATTTTCAAAGGAAAGATGCATCAATCCTATTGGTATGAGACAGAAGGGTTATCATGTGATTGAGTAATTGAAGTCAGTGAGAATGGCTAGATCACTAACTAGCTAAGCTTATATTAGCTGAAAAAGGTATTCAACAAGGAGATTCTACTCTATATAAAAGGCAGATATTGACTATTGATTCTAGACTGATACTGAAGTCATGCTTCAGCTGAATTTGATTAATTTTACACTGAGAATCAGATCATTGCCTTCTACATGCCATCATATTTCTTTCATCTTCTTCAACTATTGGATGTTGGCTGTTTCTCATTCTTGAAAACTGTATATGAACAGCAGGTAGAAAACTAAATGCAGCTTGAGATCAATCATATTGATAAGAAAGAGTTTTTGAATCTTTATTCTACAGCTCAGATGCAGGCCTTGACTGAAAGCAATATCAAAAGCAGCTTTAGAGCTGCTGGACTGGTTTTGTATAATCCTGAGTAGGTTTTCTCATAGCTTAATACTATGATGCATACTCTTATCCTCCCAGAAACCTCTTACAGCTCCTAGGCCTGCTAGGCCTCCTGGGCTACAGCTATACCATATAATATACATCAATTAGAGCAGCAGGCTGAGAAAGTTAAAGAATATATCAAGCATCATATGCAGAGCCTAATCAGTCTAATCAATCATGCTCTAAGTCAGCTGGTCAAGAGGTATCAAATGACAATGCATAGTGCTGCTATTCTAGTAGCTGAAAATAGAGAGTTAAGAACTGCAAATGTCAAATAAAAGAAGAAGTAAGAAAAAAACTATACATATATAGCTCAAAAAAGTGCTTTGAGAGTTGAAAAAGATTTGAATCACATATGAAGAGTCAATGAATGGGAGCAGAGAGTAGTTGAGACTGCTGAGTTGTGATCATAAAAATATGCAGCACCACAGTATAATATATATGAGATTATTGAGTATATTATTTATATATACTCTAAGTATATAGGAAATAATTTATAATATAATTTACTAGTTTTTCTTTATAGTTGAGACTTTGAAGGCATTTTTATTGTATAGTAGAGAGGAAAGTGACTGACTCACTTATGTAGCTGACTTGCTTATTGATTATATTAATTCATCATCTAGTCAATCAGATCATCTAGTCAATCAGTTTATTCAACATGTACATATCTAGCATTTACATCAACAAAATGCTCATTCTATGGCCTTTTCAAATTTTTACTTAGGAAAGAAAGATTCTTTTAACTATTCAGATATTAAAAAGAGATCAAACTTCAAGTATTAAGAAAGCTGCAAGCTTGTACAGCATCTTTTTTATCATCTTACAGAATTGATTAAATGATTGTATAATATGAGAGAATTTTCAATTCAATAATCAAAAATTAGTCTCTACTGAAAAGTTAGTTCTTGTACAGTAAATTCTATTTATAAATAAATGTGATCAGTCTTCTCAAATGTACATCATATGAGAAACAGTTAATCTTCTTCTTGCCAACTGAGATTCTAACACTGAAGTCAAACCTCTATCTACAGTTGATAAATATTGAGTTAATCAATTTATTAATCATCATTCTGAGCTCAAATTCAAGTTCTCATGCAAGTATAATTATCAATGAGCTCTATGTGAGAATTTTAAGATTATCTGTGAGTGATTCAGACTTGTATAAAATATTATTACAAAGTATGAGATTCTAAAAGATGATATCTATAACTTTGATGAGACTAAATTTCAAATAATAGTTATTAGCACTGTTAGAATGATGACTGAGTCTGAAAGAATCAATTATTCAAAACTGGTTCAATCTGAAAATTGAAAATGAGTAACTATTATTATTAAAATTAATGCTATAGATTAAACTCTTCATCATATGATCATTTTTAAAGGAAAAGTATATTAATCCTATTGATATGAGACAGAAGAGCTGCCAGGTAACTGGGTCATTAAAGTCAGTGATAATGGCTGAACAACTGACAAGCTGAGCTTATATTGACTGAAGAAGATATTTAAGGACATTCTACTTATATAAAGAATAAATACTAACTGTTAATTCTTGATAAATATAGAAGTCATGTTTCAGCTGAATTTGACTAGTTCTGCTCTGAGAACAATATTATTACTCTCTAATGTAATCTACCACTCAACGTCTGTTTACACCCAATGCCAGTCATTTCATCATTACTATGATGAAATATTTTCAACATTATTTTAACAACGTAATTAGATTTCAAGATAATATATTATATAATAAAAATATATATAGAAAATTATATATAAAAATATATAACTAATTCTATAGATATTTGTTTGACTTAATAACTTATCTAAAATATAAAATTCTGAGTGAAGACAAATTCAGTGAGTAAGTAGTCATTAAATCAGTAGAGATTATAATATTATCAGATCACTCAGGCAGTGAATTCACAGGCACTCTAACAGGGCTCTGAAAATATGATTTAGTCACTCTTTGTGAAATCAAGAGTTTATTTTCCTGATTAGAAATGTGATTTTTGAATTCTTTAATTATCTTCTTATTTAATTATGATTGTAGCTATATGGCAACTCATTCTTTCTTCTGTTTTTACTCTTGAGTCTTTCTTGCATCTTTAAGCTCCTTTTCAATCTGCTGTTGAATGACTCTTATAATCTTATTTATCTTCTTTTGCTTCTTTGCTACCTGGTGAGCTGTCTCTCACTTCATTCACTGTGACATGATATTTGTCTTCTTCTGCTTCTTAAAAATAGTATATTATAACTTAGTATTCTTTTTATGAGTCTATTTATTCTTTTTTATAGTCTCTACAGCAGTCATCTGCTCACAGATGTTCTGCACCTTTGCTGGTAAAAAGAACTGTGTCAATGATGAATTTGAAGAATCTAGCAATCTCATTGCTCTGTTACACTTGTGATATCTTCTTTTTTGATTAAGAGCTTGCTGTAATTACCTGTTCTCTATTAAAAGAATTTTTTTATTAAGAGCAAGATTTTCCCCTGTATAGATCATCTGGTTAAAATCATTATATATTTGATATTGCTGTTGCTTGACTTGCTTCATCAGTTTTCATAGACTAACAATAGAAATTGGTGTTCTTAATTGATATATTGTATTTGAGAGAGTGCAAGATCATATTTAAAGCTTTTTAAAAATGTATTTCAGATTGAATAGATGTAAGCTAGTAGCAGCAAATGCAGCTTCAATATTTGAAGATGTAACTGCCTTCTTTCATATAGTGTTAAAAAGCTGCTAAAAAAACCTCTTTGGAGTATGTATAAATCTCATTCCAGTTCTCATTTATTTATTCAGTTGTTTAGAATATGATTCATTCAATGATTCAAATATCCTAACATCTAGTAGCTATAATCAATATGTAGAATGAGAAGAAAAGACAACAAGTAGAATTTGATTCTGATCTGCATAATTGATGAATATCATATTAACATAAGATGAGTGATTATTTAATATAAGAAGTCTATATCTGCAGTCTGTTTTCTTTTTTGTAAGAGATTTAAAGATCTTTTTTAATCATATTAACTCATATTTATCATTACTTCATTCATTTTATGAAGCAATAAAGTAGATCTAATTCTTTTTATTATCAAAATATTCAAGTCAAGTATCTTACATATCTCTTGATTCTCTTTGATATATGAGAGCAGATGAGATTGAAGTTTCATCTGTGCAAATTGAGACAAGTAATATTATGAATTCTCAACTATCATTCTAACTGACATCTATTATATGATCTGATTTGAGTAAATTAATCAACACAATATATTTGAAAGTGTGAATAAATTCTAATAAAAATTTTTTCTCATCATAGTTGTAGATATTTGCAAATTCAAGATTGCATTTAATAATTTTTATCTGCAGCTGAAAAATTAAAATAAATTAACAAAATGAGAATTAAAAAAGTAGTATAAGAAAAAAAATCTATTATAAGATCAAAATAATGCTTGAAGTATGCAGAATTGTCTTCAATCTTGTATTTTTGATTGATATTTCATACATAAAGTGACTTGATCATATTCTTGTGATACTTGCAAAACTGAGTCACTCAGTTGACTTTAATAAATGCTTTTCAAATCTCAATAATGAGATTATGAAGAATTTGAGATGTACAAAGTAAATTATGATCTGCCAATTGATTGATATGAAAAAGAAGTTATTTTTCTTATGAATCAGTGAGGACTTTGTAATGAATAGAGCTTGCTTCCTTTTTTGATATTTAAATATCTCTATAACATCTTAACAACATATATCAGCTGATTCCATATTTTTTAGCAGTCTCAGTATAATTAGATATTAATTGTGCATTCAAATCATCAATCACAACTTGTATAACTGCTTCATAGTGCATGTTGTAGATGGTTAAAGATGAATAAAAAATGAAGATTTGAGCAGGCATTGAATGTAAACAAGCGTTGGGTGGTTGATAACATTACATGCCAGCTCATTCCTTTTATTTTCTTCAGTTATTGAACTTTGGCTATTTCTTCCCTTTGAAAACAGTATATGAATGACTGGTATAGAAGCAGATGCAGCTTGAAATCAATCACATTGACAAAAAGAAGTTTTTAGCCCTATATCCTACTGCTCATATACAGGCTCTGAAAGAGAACAAAATCAAAAGCAGTTTTAGGACTGCTGAGTTAGTTCTATACAATCCTGAACAGGTTCTCTTACATCTTAATATTACAATATATACACTTACCTTTTTTAGAACTTTTTATAGCTTTCAAGCTTCCTGGGCGATAGTCATACCATATAATATACACCAATTGAAGCAGCAGGCTAAGAAGGTTAGGAAATATATCAAACATCATATATAGAGTCCATCTAGTCCTACTTATCAGGCCCTAAACCAGCTTATCAAGGGCTGTCAAATGATCATGTATAGAATGGTACTTTTGAAGCAGAAAATCAAGGAACTAAGAGTCGCAAATGCAAAACAAAAGAGAAAGTGGGAAACAGGCTATACATATATAGCTTAAAAGAGTGCTTTCAGAATTGAAAAAGGCATGAATCATGTACAAAGAATTAATGAATGAGAAGGAGGAGTGATTGAAGCTGCTGACTCTCAATCATGAAAATGTACAGCACCACAGTGTAGTGTATGTGGGATTATTGAACATACTGCTCATATATGCTCTCAGTGTGCAGGAAATAATTCTTAATATAATTTACTACTTTCTGTATATAATTGTTGCTTAATTTAATCTGAGATACTTTAAGTGGTGAAAGGCCGATTGACTAGGTGATCTGATCAACTAGATGATAGATTACATTACCTCCACACTGTTTATCAAAGCACTAGAGGATCAGCACAGATCAGCACTTCTCAAAAATCAGTCCTTTAGAATCAGCACTTCCTGGAGGATAGAATCAGCACTTTATAGAAAATCAGATTACTGCATTATTAATTTCCCATTTCATGAAAGATTAGAGATAAAACCTATTGCTACTCATTCATGTATATGAACACTCTGAATCCCCAAAATTCCTTCAAGAGATTCAATGGTTAGCTACTATTCAATCCTATACATTTGTTTCATCCATCGCTATCCTCTTCCCTCTGTAGCGCTCGCCGCGCTTATACACCTATCCTCTTACGATCCTAGTTATAGAGCTTCTCAGGCTTCTTTTTGACACTCAGTTCATTCATCCTAAGTGTCCTCACAAAAAGACAACATGACTATATAATATAATATTGAATATAAGCTTCATTACAACAGACTCTAGATCAATCAGAGTAGATAATAAGAGTGTAATTGATCTGATCATTGTGGCAATAATCATAGCATATAGCAAGTATATTTATTTTCACTATTCTTGTATGCAGTTGAATGAAGGAGTGATTTCAATTGATTACATTTTCATAAAGAATGGCAGACAGTCTTATGAAATCTTTGAGCACAGTGACATTTAAACATTTTATCAACTTACCAGGGCTTTCATATAAAAAATAATTTAAGACTAGCAAAACCTTGGTATGTCACGTGTTTTGGTTGGACTATAGGATAGAATAGCTTGTTTTTGATACGCCGTGGATATTATCTCGCACATTGGTGTGTGGGGGGGTGTTGGGCGTACATTGCATGTATATAGATAGTCTAGTTAGTCTTTCATCCGAAATAAGAGATTGAACCATCCCACAGTTTGAGATTTCAGAGTCTGTGAATAATTTGTTAGCCGGCGCAGTTGTTACGCTCCGCCTGCTGCACGTGGTCTAGATAGCCCAACATATAACGTAGCTAGCCTCCTCCCCGGGGATCACCGAATGAAGGATACGCATGCACGCGATATTCGTCATCATAATTAATGAATGTCAGCCTCAGCTGGAAGAATTATTTTCACCATTATGCCCCCCGTATTTATCTATCACAAACGGTGCCTCAGATATGAAATGGCTCAGAGTCAGCCGGTTGCAATTATTTGTATTTTTTTTTTTTTTTTTTTTTGGTTAATGTAGATGTAGTTTTATTGTACAGACATGAGAGCAAAGACAGACATAAACCTCAGATGAATATAAATCATCCTCAAAATCTCAATCACCGGCTATTATTGTTCATGAATTTCCTTCTATCTACCAAATCGGCAACCGACTCTGCCAGTTCGGATGCCTTCTTGCTCGAGCCAAAAAGGGCGAGCTTCTTCTCAATTGCGCTGTCCAATTCTGCTGTCGTCTCATCCATCAGTTTTCCAACACCTAATATTAATTTCAATTAGTTACTGAATAGCCATATATACATAAGGAAGACCTCTGAAAGTCTCTCACCTAATGGGCTGTGGTCCCAAACATTTGCCTTCATTCCCACCCCGTGATATGCATGTTTTCGTAGAAAGGCCAGCCATGTCTGGACAACATCTGGGTGTCCATCCTTAATCTGAATTAGCCGACGGACTGTCACCCTCTCAAAATTCTCCTGGGATTTCTTGTGGACAAAATTGCTTCTGAGCAAGGTCCATCGCTCAGTGATCCGTGGAAGGGGAATAGGGCCAAAGGCCGGGAGATTCAGATAGTATGCAGCTCGGAGTGCAAAATCAGCGAAGAACTCGACATGCCGAGCACTGTATGACCTGAGCTGGAGGTCACAGACAGGGAGACCATATTTTGCCGGTCGTCGCAAGGGTTTGAGATATACGGCTTGAACACTTCGTGGCAGTCGAAATTTGCTACCGATTTGATCTAATCTCTCTCCCCTATAATGGAGTAAGTAGAGCGAACTTGAGGTTGGGGAAGGGTTGGGGGTTTCGGGGGTTTTACCATTCCTTGGGAGTGCTATCGAGAGGTGCGGAGGGGGTAGTACTGTTGCAATGTGAAGAAACAGTTAGCAACAGGTAGTTATGTTAGTAATTTGTGTAAAATGAATCTCACTTTATTTCGCTGGAGCCGGCAGTCCTAGCTTCAGCTAATTTCTGTGTGCTTAGAGAACCATTTACTTGAGACGGAGGATTCGAGGTTGTAAGAGAACGAACAGGACTTGATATCTTCACAATCTGTTAGAAATTTGGACCACAATTGAGGAAGAGACATGCCGCGTCATACCTTTAGCCGCTTAGTACTTCTCCATGCCAGCCGCATGGAGTTTATTGAAAACATGTTGAGACAAAAAGGTTGACCTTGTATGATGGAATAGTTTTCCAACTCGATTTTTGAATCAAGGAGATAGTTTACGTAATCAACGATTAATCAACCAATTCAAAATATCTTCTCATTTAACTACTCATCTATCTCAATGCATAATTATGCCACTAATTTACAATGAAAACGCTTTAAATTCTCTTGAGAGAGAGGGGAGGCTTGAGCTTGTGATAAATGCTTTAAAAAAGCAAGAAATATCCTTGATTCATGAAGCTGCACATGTATTTAATGTGTCATTCTCTGCTCTATATTATCAACTTAATGGCTGAACTGCTTGCATGAATCTATGTGCAAATTCAATCAAATTAACCCAGGCTGAAGAGAATAGACTAGTTGAATGAGTGCTGAATCAAGCTAAACAAAGATTTTCCCCACAGTTAGCCTTTGTTGAGGATACAGCTAATTATCTTCTTATTATTTGGAATTTCACCACCTACTTCGCTACCCCTCTGCGTTGGCAAGAACTGGATGTCAAATCTAGTGGCACACTGTCCAGAGCTTCAGACTCACTACTCCAGATGCTATAATCATGACTGAGCCAAATGTGAGGATATAGAGATTATTCAGGTTTGATTTAAGATCTTGAAGGCTGTTATTGCTGAACATGAAATTCTGCCAGAGAATATATACAACTTTTGATGAGATTGACTTTGCAATGAGACTTTTCACTCTACTAAGATTATTATTAGCAGTGAGTGCTACAGCTGGGCAAAGCTTCTACAGCCTGGAAATCAAGAATAGATGATTATAATTGAGTCAGTCAATATATCAGAATAGTCAGTGTGTGTGTGTGTGTTTTTATTTAACGCCCGGTTAGTCCACGTGCCTTAAGGGCACGTGATCTAGTAGAGTCCGCGTCAAACTATAGGGCGGGTAGAGCTACGCCCGTAGGCGACTACCTATCTAGTAGCTATCTTACAAATGAGGCAAAAATGGGTTGCGTATTGCTGCACCGGCAGAGCCCATGGGTCGGTTGCCATAGAGCAGAGGTTTTGAGAGGTTTTAGGTTTGTGGGAGGGAGGTAGGGGAGGCGGATAGGAAGGAAGGCAAGGAAGGAAAGAAAGGAGAGGAAAGAGAGGAAGGAGGAGGAGGTGGTGAGGAAGACGGGGGCAAGACAGAGGAGAGAATGGTCTGTGGGATCTGATCTGGAGGTGCGCGACGGCGCATTGGACAGATATTCTGATAGAAGGCTGTTTCTCTTAGCCAGTTATTGAATTCTAGGGCCCCACGCGAGGTTGCCAGTGTCTCGCGGAGATTGTAGATAGGCCGGCGCCGCTTTGCTGCTTTTCTTGCAAGAGTGCAATAGTAGAAATGTTCTGGAGTTTTGCTATGTCTGCACCGGCAGTAGCACTCTGCATCTTCATGCTTAAGGTGGCTGTGGTAGGCTGCAAAGTCTCCATGACCTGATCGGGCGGCATAGAGCTTTCCTAATGTGAAGTGTGAAAGTTTTACCTCTGTTGAGGCTCTCTTTAGTGGGATCTCCAGCTCCATATAGCGTTTGGGCCGATTTTTGGCCCAGTAGTTCTCAAAGGCCCGTGTGGTTTGTTCCATAGTGTGTCGCTTTATATAAGCTAGAGTGCCTATGCTGTCAGGTTGAGGTACCATGCTTGCACTTGCTGCCTGCGCTGCGGCTGCTTTGGCTTCAAGATCTGCCTTTTCATTACCAGCCACGCCTGCGTGGCCTGGGACCCATCTAATGACCACCCTGCTCTGGGTGGCCAATGGGAGCCTATCCCTGCTCTGCCAGGCCTTTATGGCTTTCAGAAACTGCGCGAAGACCTGCTGGCTAGAGGTGTTTGGCACAGATCCAAGGGCTCGTGCTACCTCCAAATTGTCTAGGCAAATGTAGACGTTGCTGGCAAACTTCGCCTGAGGCAAGGTGGTGGCTTCCTTTAGGCCCTGCAGGGCTGCCATTGCCTCTGCGTCAAAGACCTCTGCTTTATCCATTGGCAGGTTTCCTGTGGAGATTAGACGGTGTTTGCTACCCCAGCATATAGCCCATCCTGCACCAGTCGCACGCTGAGGGTGCTCTATCTGTGAACCATCAGTAAAGACCACCAGATCCAGGGGATTGCATTGTTGTAGCCAGCTCTTAAAGTCTTGTGCTGCCTGTTCCTTTGTGCGGCCTGCCTCATACCCAATCTGCAGATCTTCTTTCCTGGGAAATCTCATCCAAGGGGGCGTGAGTAGAGGGTCATATGCTTCTATCCCACCAGCATGACTGGACGCTCTAGACAGACGTGTGGTATAGGGTTTGGTGGTAGCTACTTTATTAGAGCGTCTCACTAGCGGGTGCCTCTTGTCAAGCTTTTTGATTCTTACTGCAAATACAGCACGCCGGTTGTCTAGTGTCTCTTTCATTGGCATGATTCCTAGCTCACGGTGTAGAGCTGAAATGGGTGTGGTCTTGTAGACTGGCAGTGCCCCTCGCAAAGCATCTCTAAGGGCTAGATCTAGCTTTCTGACTAGGCAATCCATTCGATTGGAGATTTCCTTTCCCTTCTCCATTCATGTGGCTCCAGGCCACCAGGCCTCTGCTCCATAGCAGAGCACAGAGAGCACACAGGCCTGAATGGATTGTCTAAGCAGTTGTACTGGGGCGCCTCTTGCTGTGTTGCTTAGTGCTCATATGCCATTAGACACCTGTCGTGCCTTAGCCGCCATGGTCTCCACGTGTTTCTTGAAGCTCAGTTTTCTATCTAGCCAGATTCCTAGATATCTTATGGAGCTTTTCACTGTCTTTGCTGTAATAGAGTGAGTGCCAAATGTTGTTTCAAGGTCAATTGAGGGGTTTGAAAGGGTTCTGCGCCGTGTGAAGTGTGCTATCTCAGTTTTGGCAAAATCAAATGTCAGCCCTTCTTTGCTGGCCCAATCATTTAGCAACTTGAAATCCTCCTGGAGAGTAACAACATTCCCTTCAAGAGTGGTTCCAGCACTAAGCAGTCCTAGATCATCTGCGTAGCCTAAGCGTGCACGTCTTCTTTGTATAGTTCCTAGAAAGAACAGAGGCTGAATAAACAGCATGAATAGAATAGGTGAGACTGGCGAGCCTTGTGGAAGCTCTGCTGGGATATCAAAGAGCTCTCCCAGGAGTCCATCCAATCTGATCCTGCCTGTGTGTCCTGTCATGAAGCTTTCCACCCATCTAATTAAATTTGGTGGCCAGCCTTGTTCTTGCAATCTCCGCAGCATCCTTCCTCTGAGTACAGCATCAAAAGCACCCTTGATGTCCAGAGTAAGAAGAGAGACTACTTTTCCATGGGCCCAGGCTTCCTCTATATCATGAACCATCGCTGCCACTAGGTCTGAGGCAGCCCGCCCAGGGAGGGCTCCAAAATGCTGGGGGTGGACAATCTTCTCTTGTATAGCTGTCCAGGCCAGCCTACAGGCTACCAGGCGTTCCAGTCCCTTCCCCAACGTTGAGAGAAGGGCTATAAGCCTGTAGGATCGCGGGAGTGTTGGATCTCTGTTGACCTTAGGCAGCACAACCAGTGTGGCATCTCGAAAGGAGGTTGGGTGCCAGCCAACCCTAAGGCAGGCTCTGAACAGCCTTTCCACTGATACCTTAATATGTGGCCATGCCTTTCGTAGCACCTCTGTTGGCACTCCATCAGTTCCTGGAGTGGTATTACCCGTGTTCAGCAGAGAACTTTGTATCTCATGTGCTGAGGCAACAGGAAAAGGTAATTTGACAGATGGTGGGTTGGACCAGCTAATTGGGATATCCTCTCTGCTTGCAGCCTTCTGTAAGAGCACCCGTTGCAGAAGGTCTCTTTTCTCTCTAGGGGTTGTTCACGTTCGCCCAGTCTCTTCATCTACAAGAGGGGGGGAATGAAAGGAGCCAGTTGAATGGGCCCATTTGATCATCTTAAAGATATCTTTCCCCACTGAGGCCTCTGCTATCTTGCCTCGCCAGTATTCTCTCTTGGCTTTCCTGGTGGTCCTGGCTACGTTGCTTTTTGCTTCTCGTAAAAAACTAGAGCCTAGGTGCTGTGCATGATGTAGTGTTGTCACTGCTTTCTGGCAGTCCTCATTCCACCATGGCTGACCTGTGCCTTGCCCGGTGCTCTTCTTGGTGGAACTTTCCAGGGAAGCTATTAGTGCATCTGTGATACCTTTAGCCAGGGCATCCAGCTGATCTGTATTGGGGTACTCTGGGAAATCACATAGTTTGTCTAGTTTTGGCTTATAGGCCTCCAGCGTCTGGTTAAAGACCTTCTCATTCATGGTGTTGAGATGGAAAAAATGGGTTGGCCTGTCAGGCCTTGCGCCCTGTGGAAGGCTGATTTTGGTGAGAAGAGTCTGGTGGTCAGAGGAAGTGTAAAGGGATCTGTCCACCTGTGTGTCCACTCCTTTGATAACTAATTCCGGGGTGGCCCAGGCCAGGTCTATCATGTTATGCCCACGTGTGGGAGTGTCTGGGTCCATGGTGAGAGTAAAGTTGAAATTCATGGTCCATTGCAGGAATGGTTCCGCCCACATGCTTGGAGGCACTCCTGGTTGCCACACGGGGTGCTTGATATTGAGGTCGCCAGCAAGGAGCAACGGGAGTGCTGGGACAGACCAGGAGAGAAGACAGCCCACACCTTGTCCAGGATCCTCTGCGCCTGGGGGTGCATTGTATATGTTGACTGTCTGAAGCTGTAGACCCCAGGCCTGTATGTGCAGCATGTGGATGTCCCGGTTTTCTGCCCAGGGGCCTGGGACTGCATGAGCATGGATTTGTGGGTGTTTATGCACATAGGTGAGGACCCGTGGCTTCCTGTCCCACTTTTCAATTGGGGCAAAGCAGTTGAATGCTGGATGCTTTTTGGAGATGCGTTGGCTTAAGTTCCTGTGAATCCAGGGTTCCTGTATGAGAAGGATGTCAGTCTTTCTTTCAAATGCTAGATTGAGGGCCGTCTCGTGTGCTGGGCCCCCTTTTCCTACGTTGACTTGCATAATCTGCAGGAATTGCGGAGATCTAGAGTTCTTCTTCATTGAGTAGCTGAAAGGAGGGTGTTGTTGCGTGAGATGACGTGTTGGGTGTTGCATTAGATGTTGGGTTGGGCACCATGCCTAATGCTGTGCCTGATGCTGTGCTCAATGCTGTGCTTGGTGCTGTGTTTGATGTCGGTGTGAGGTTAGATCTACGCTCAGTAGAATCATTCAACCTCAGGTCTGCTGATGGCCCTCGACCACCGCATTTGCTGTTACTTGCCTTGGCCAAGTATGCCTTACTCTGTGCATTGCGGATATCCCTCAGCTGGTTTCTTGAGTGCCTTTGAACAGTCCCATTCTTTATCCCTGGTCTGGCGGGGCAGGATGGATCATCCGCGGCATGTGGTCCAAGACAGTTAGTGCAGCGATTGGGGCATCCACATGCTTCATTCTCCTTATGACAGGATGGGTTTCCTTTCACATGATTCTTAGAACTGCATTTTTTGCAGCGAGGGACGCGGAGGCAGTATCTCTCTTGATGAAATCCCCAGCATTTGCTGCATTGTTGTATTTTGACCTTAGGTGCCTTTCTGATCACTGGTCTTTGATATCCATATAGTTCCACTTTTGATGGCAGGTTTACTGCTGTCTCTTGCGAAAAGTGTAATATAAGAGTGGCTGTTGGGTTTCCAGGGTGTATTTTTGCCCAGCGACTCTGGACAGGCTTGATTCTGGTTTGGAGTGTGAATTCTTCTGTCATGGATTCTGCTGAGAGACACAGAGTTCCACCACCATAGTCACTAATCTCCATGGGCAGCCCAGGAATCAGGCAGGTGATCCAATGTTCTTCCTTCTCTATCTGAGTATTGGTGAGGGTGGCTGCTAAAACATTCTTTTGGGCTAGCAGGGCCTCCATGTCTTGCAAGCTTCTAGGAATGATGGCAATGCCTGTGGGGATGGCTTGAACTGCTGTGATGGCTGCTGCCAAAGGCCCTGGGAGTTCAGCCTTCAGCTTTCTAAGAGTAGCAATTGGGCTTGCTTTGCGAGCTAGATGATCTGAAGGCAGGCGCGCGAGGATTCGTGGTGTTTTTCCTTCTCTGGGGTTATTCCTAAGCAGGGGTTTCTGCAGTATGGTTGCTGGTGTTTTTGTTACATTGGTGCTGTCTGCAGCTGTCTTTGTGTAGGTAGGAGCTCTTGCATCATTTGCACCAGTGGAGCCAGCAGGCTTGATTGTGGTGGACTGCTTAGCTGTTTCTAGACTTCCATTGTACCAGTCCTTGACTAACGCCTTCACAGCGGCTCCAAGGGCCAGTGCCCTTGATAGGCCTTTTGCCTTCATGACATCTAGGTCTTCTTCAATCTGATCAAGCATATTTGCAGCCGCTAGTGCTTCTGCATGGGATTTCTGTGCCTCAGCCTCGTGGGCGGCTAGGAGATCGCTAGCCATCGGGCCACGTAGGTTGAGGTGAATTGGTGCGACATTTCTGCTCTTTGAGCTGCCTGCTGGTGTAGGGGAGCTTGGAGACTCCATGTCATTCAGTTCACATGTGCGGCGGGCGATTGGGGTGAGGAGATGGGGTCTCTTGGGTGGACGGCGTATGGGGGAGCAGATGCGCGTCAAGGCTCGGGACGCGTTCGGTGGTGTTGGGGGGCTGGGCGCGCTGGCGGCGCTGCGTCGGCACGCCATCAGGCTTGCTGCCTGAGGGGATGGGAGAGAGCTTATAGGGATGTGATCAGGATTGATTAAGATGTTTTTGTATAACGATCAGAGAGTTGTAATGTCCAGAATAGTCAGTGCCACTATTATGAAGAAGCAATACCAGGATATATTCAATATAAATGAGATAAAGATGCAAAAGTAGAATAGATTTAGACATCAAATACAACACACAGACAGGAGCTCTAACTAGAAATGAAGCTCAGAATCTTATTATTTCATCTGCTGCACTCATTGAACAGGCAGTTATTCAACTCTGTGAGCCTCCTCTATCTCCACAATATTGCAGCAATTGTGGCACCCTCAGACAAACAAGAATAAGATGTCCTCAACCTAGTGTATTTTAATTTAATTGAGTGTTGTGGCGTTGAGTTAATTTGATTTAATATTTAGTCAATTGGGATACGATGATTTTGTGAGCCGCTCGCTTGGGAATTGCAAATTAACGTAATCCACCACTCAACGCCCGTTTACACCCAACGCCTGCCATTTCGCCATCACTATGATGAAATATTTTCAATGTTATTTCAACAACGCAATTTGTAGAGGGGTAAGCTCTAAGAATTAGAGGCTAGTCCTCCTATATAACAAGGATGAATTGCTTGGGAAAGAGAAGAAAAAAATGAGATGAGAACTCAAGCTTAAGCAAGCTCACATAGCATGATCACATGCACATGTGCAAATGATAACTAGGCTGAGTCAGCCAGCCAGAGTGAATCTAGAGGTTCAGTCTCTTATAATACCTCCCTTCTCCCTCTTTGTTGCAGGTCTTTATGACTATTTAAAGCTCTCTTTACATCTAATTTTGCCTGCTGAGAGGTCTTTCAAGTGTTCAAAGCCTTCACTTCTTGTAGAAGACTCACATCATTTCATGTAGACTCAGCCCAACCTACTCATTTAACAAGGTATTGCTTTTTCCTCTGATAGATTCATTTATCTCAAATTTCCTCAATCTCAAACTTAGATTCTTCTGAGGTCTTTATAGCAGATGACTGTCAGTCAGTTTATCTTTGACTAGACAAGAAATCTATTGTCACTGCAGGTAGAAACTTTACATTAAAGACATTGTGAATGTCAGATGAGATATTCAGTTAGTAAGTATGAGATTCTATCTTTTCTAGCACAGTATATTGATTGTATTTCATGTTCAGCTTCTTGCACAAATAATTAGTTCTCATGTTCTCTAAGTTCAACTAGATCTTATCTTCAGGTTGAAAGCTTGAAGCTGAGTCTCTTCATCTATTCATGTAGTTCTATTGAGATTGTTAAGCATCTGTCATTTTTACTTAAGCTCACTTCAACACTTTGCAGGCCTTTCTCATATAATCATCTGCAAACTTAATGAGATTATATGATATTTTAACAGAGAATGCATCAGCTATATCAATAAAGAAGATGTGAAAAAGATATGTTAAAAAGAATAAGCTCACATCTATTGAGGCAGCATCTCTATTATTGATAATCAGCTCTGTTAGAGAGAGTCATTCACATCAGTTATTCTGTTGAAAGCTAATGTACTTGTGTAGGTAGATTTTCAGAGTCTGATTCATTCACTCTGTAGCTTCATCAGTCTCTGAATGATAGACTATGAAGAGTCATCTCTTAATGTCTAATTTCTCATACATCTGAGTTCAAAATATACTTGTGAAAGCTGACTCTTGATCTGACACTACTACCTTAGAAATGCTATGTTGAGAAATGATGTTGTGAAGAAATACTCTAGTCACTGTCTCTGCATCAGTTTTCTTAACTGCTTTTAATATAATTCTCTTGATCAGTCTGTCTGTTATAATCATGATGTTTATATATTCTTTAGAGCTTGATAAGTCTACAATAAAGTTCATAAAAAGCTCCTGCTATATGCATTCAAGAATGAAGAGAGGCTTAAGCAGTTTCTGACATCAATCTCTTCATGCAGTATTTGATCTGCAAAGATAACAGTTTCTGATTATTCTTCTCACATTAGTGACATAGTCTGATTAGTAGAACTCATATCTTAGAACTTCTGCTATTTGCTCTCACCCAGGATGACCAGTAAGAGATGAGTTATGAGTCTTGTGCACTAATATGATTCAAAAAGATTTGAAGTCTGGCACTCACTTACAACCTCGAAAGAGAAGCTCCCTGTTCTCATTTAAAGAGCACTCAGAGATGGAGATCTTAATGCTGAGTTCAGAAGAAAATCTAAATCTTTTCTCATGAAGAGTCTGCTTCAGACACTGCAGAATCTTATCATTTTTGTGAGTTTTATTTCACTAAGCTTGAAGAGATATCTCAGGTTTCACACTGGCAGCAGTCACTCTTGATTCCATTTCAGATGCCAGTATATTAAACTTAAGTAGTTGAGCTTATCTCTGCTTGATTCTCTCATCATCAGCACCCTGTGACATGTTCTACTCTCTTCATAATAGAGTATCTGGTTCAGCATTAACTTCTCTGGCCAGTAATCAATTCTAAAATTGAATTGATAGAAAATATTCATTCAATATAGTTGTCTTTTATTTAGTCTGTGTGTAGTCATAAAGTATTCTAGATTCTTATGATCTGTGAGAATCTTGAATTCCTTTACACTTTGTAGCTCAGCATCTCATTTCTTTAAACACTTAATTATTGCTAATAACTTCTTATCATGAATCTTATAGTTGCATTTCACAGGTGAATGCTTGTGAGAGAAGAAGGCACATAAGTGTAGAATGCTCTGCTCATCATATTATAGCAGCATTTCTTCTGAGACATAATCTGAGAAGTATGTTTCCAATATAGTCTCACAGTTAGGGTCAAATTGAAGCAGGATTGAAGTGAAGATAATATTGATTTTAGATGCTTAAAAGCTTCTTCAGCCTTGTTCATCCACAAAAAAGGAACATTCTTACATGTAAGAATCATCAGTAAGGTTACAATCTTTGAGAAATCCCTGATAAATCATCTATAGAAATTGACAAAGTCTAAAAATCCTCATACACCCTTAAGAGTAGTAGGTGTTGCTAATTTCAAAACAGCTTTAACCTTCTCTGAATCTATTCATATACCTTTACTTGCTTCATTGATGAATTTAAAATATTTTGTACTGTTCATCTTGAACTCACTCTTTCTGATGTCTGCCTGCAGACCTGCTTCTTATAAATATATAAGCATCTTTTGTACATGCTCACAATGCTCCTGTAAGCTTCTTGAGGAAAATATCAAGATGTCATTTAAATAGACTGAGCAGAAGTCATCCAGATATCCACATAATGCTCAGTTGATATATTTTTGAAATGTGCTCAGAGCATTAGTCAAATCAAAGAGTGTAATCAGCTACTCAAATAGCCTGTATCTGGTTCTAAAGACTATCATCTACTCATCACCTTCTGTGATTCAAATCTTGTGAAAAGCTGTAATAATGTTCAGCTTAGTAAATTATTTAGCTTATTCAATTCACTGTAGAGTCTCACTGATTAATGGTAGAGAATATCAATTCTTTCAGATGATTTTGTTAAGAGCTCAATAGTCAACATAGAATTTTAGCTCACCCTCAGACTTCTTTGCAAATAGTACAGAGGCGGCTGCAGAAGAGTTGCTCACTTTAATAAAACTCTTATCTAGATAATCTGTAAGAGTTTTTCATAAAATCAGTAATTTCTCTCAAGATATATTATATAGTGAGTCTCAAGGGGGTTGTTCCATGCTACTATCAGTCTTTTTAATCAGTTCAATTCCATGATCTCTATTTGAGCTATGAAGTGGGGGTAGAGCATCAGCAGCTTCCTTATCAAATATGTTCAAAAACTCATGATAATGTTCAGGCAGCTTTTCTCTAGAATCAATCTTTGATTTCACTTCTAAAGTCTTTTGAATGTCAATCAAACTGATAGTGAAGATCTCAATGTTTCACTTCTCTCAAGTACTTACAAGTCTAGAGAAGCTTATAGCAGAGATGAGAATTATATCAGCTTTTGCATTTGAACTAGACTCTATCTCTATGCCACTCTCTTCAAATCTCACAATTCTTTGATGAGGGATTATAGTCACCTTTTGCTGGGCCAGCCAGGGGTCATCTAGATACATATCATAACTATGTAACTCATTCACTATATAGAGAAAGGCTCATTCAGTTATGTGACCATCTATATCAATTTGAATACTAGTCACTATACTTGTAGAGAGTCTCATAAAGTTTTCAAAGCTAATTATTTTAACAGAGAGAATTTCAATGCACAGGAGCTTATGCTTGTTAATATAGAATTGAGAAATAAGATTATAGATATTACATTCACTGTCTATCATTGCTTTAGTTAAAAAGGCATTATCTACTAAAGCATCAACAGTGAAGGGTTTGAATATCATCTTAGATTTAAATCTTCTCTATTGTTTCTTTATAAGCTTTTTATTTCACTCCTTCCAGTGTCTTTTGATTAGAGCTACTCTTTTCCCAAATCCTCATTCATATTCACATCATCATCATTCAGTACTAGCTTAGAGATTACCTTAGTTATTATGAGAGTGGCAGAGTGTCTGAGAGATTTGAACAGACAGCTCTTAATCATATGATCTTTAGCTCTGCATCTCAGGCACAGGCCTTGCTCTCTTCATCAATTAATCTCTGTCTGATTTATCAATTTAGTGTGATGAGCACTTGAAGTCACAGCATCAGGAGAGAGATTCATCAAATCATCAGTGAAAGTTTGAGACCAATTTCATCAATCAAGAATAGCATGACAAAGTAGAGAGTGTGAATTAGATATTGTATGATCTGAAGAAGATCTACTCTCATAACATTTAGATCACTGCCTTAAAGTTTTAAGCTCAAAGAGTTAATGATTAACTAATCTAAGCTCCTTGCAGCTATTCTTGTAGGGAGACAGTTTTCTTACATCCACCATGCCTTCTCTCAGCTCCATGCTTAGAGCAGATTTCAAATACCTCTTTTTAATATGATCATCTCATTCATGACCACCAGCTTCCAGCAGTAGCTGATTAAATTCAGGCAGAAAGTCAAAGAGAGCTCTTCTACTCTATTGTAGATTGTTGAGCTTTTGCATAGCCTTTTCCTGTTGTGCAGAATCACTAAAAAACATGTATGTCTGCTCCAGTAAGCTCTCTACTGTGAAGTTGACCTTGTCCTTATTATTCTCAACTCAAGGGTAAACTTGAGCTGCTGCTATTACTTCCAGTCTTGAGTACACATATCAAGCATATTTCTCATTATTACCTAAAGCTTTCTCATCAATCTTAAGTTTTAATTAAAGCTTTAGCTCTCACTGAGAGTAGTGCTTCAGATTAGAATCATCATACTTCTTGCAGTCTGGTAGCTTGATCTTTAATCTTCTGACTGCAATAAGTGATTGCAAGTTCAATTGAGAGAGAATTGATGTTGAGGTGTTCAAAGCTTGTCATAGATTAGCTATTTCAGCTTGCTGAGCTGCTATTAAATCTTTGTTCTCATGCTGGACCTGTTTCTGCTATTGAAGAAAGGCTATTCATTGTTATTCAAAGCTGCTGAGGATGTCCTTGCTCATTGCTTTATATTGATTCATTTGTGTATTTATTGTACAAGTCTACTGCTTTATCTTGTTCAGCTAGACATTTTTAATATTGCTTATTTATTTATTAGCACAATTGTTAATCCAGTCTATTTATATACCAGTACTATCACTGAACTTTGTGATGCAGGATTTAAGGCTTCCAATAGCCTATCATATGTCAGCACATTTGCTGAGCTTCATGATACAGAATTAAGACTCCTAGTGACTTATTAATGAAAGCAGTGAAGTAATTCATAATATAGGGGGTTAAGCTCTAAGAACTAGAGGCTAGTCCTCCTATATAACAAAGATGAATTGCTTGGAAAAGGGAAGAAAAAAATGAGATAAGAATATAAGCTTAAGCAAGCTCACGTAGCATGATCACATATGCACATGCAAACAATGACTAGGCTGAGTCAGCCAGCCAGAGTGAATCTATGGGTTCAGCCCCTTATAAATATCTGTCTTTTTCTGTTTCTTAAGAATAGTGTATTGCAGCTTTGCATTCTTCTTATGAGCTTGCTTATTCTTTTTCACAATCTCTGAGACTGTCAAATTCTTGTGAATACTCTACATCTTTATCAGTAATAAAAACTGTATCAATGATGAATTCAAGAAATCTAGTAATCTCATTGCCCTGTCACACTTGTAATATTTTCTCTCTTAATTAAGAGCTTTTTGAAGCTGTCAATTCTCTATTAAAAGAATCTATTTATCAAGAGCAAGATTTTCTCTTGCACAGATCATTCAGTTGAGATCATTATATATTTGATGCTGCTGTTACTTGACTTGCTTCATCAATTTTCACAGATTAACAATAGAAGTAGATGTTCTTGATTGATATATTATGTCAGAGGAGATACAAGATCATATTTGAAGCTTTTTAAGAACATGTTCTGAATTGAATGAATGTAGATCAGTAGCAGCAAATGCAGCTTCAATACTTGAAGATGTAACTGTTTTCTTCTACACAGTGTCAAAAAGCTGCCAAAAAAGACCTCTTTATAGTATGTATGAATCTTATTTTAGTTCTCATTCATTTATTCAGTTGTTTGAAATATGATTTACTCAATGATTCAAATATCTTAACATCTAGTAGCTATAATTAGTGTGTAAAATGAGAAGAAAATACAGTGAGTAGAATTTAATTCTGATCTGCATAATTGATGAATGTCATATTAATATGAAATGAGTAATTATTCAATATAAGAAATCTATATCTGCAGCCTGTCTTCTTTTTTGTAAGAGGTTTAAAGATCTTTTTTAATCATGTTAACTCATATTCATCATTGCTTCACTCATTTTCTGAAGCAGTGAAATAAATCTAATTCTTTTCACTATCAAAATCTTTGAGTCAAGTATCTTGCATATCTTTTGATTTCTCTTGATATATGAGAGCAGATGAGAGTGAAGTTTCATCTATGTAAATTAAGACAAGTAGTGTTATGAATTCTTGACTATTATTCTCGCTGACATCTATCATACAGTCTGATTTAAGTGAATTAATTAATACAATATGTTTGAAAGTGTGAATGAATTCTAATAGAAATTCTTTCTCATCAAAGTTATAGATATTCACAGATTCAAGATTATATTTCATAATTTTTGTCTGTAGCTAGAAAATTAAAATAAATTAGCAAGATAAGAATTAAAAAAGTAGTATAAGAAAGAAATCTATTATAAGATCAAAATAATGCTTGAAGTATGTAGAATTGTCTGCAATCTTGTGTTTTTGATTGATATTTCACAGATAGAGTAACTTGATTATATTCTTATGACACTTGCAGAACTGAGTTACTCAGTTGACTTCAATAGATGCTTTTAGAATCTCAACAATGAGATTATGAAGGATTTGAGATGTACAAGGGAAACTGCAATCTGCCAATTGATTGATATGAAAAAGGAGCTGTTTTTCTTGTGAATCAGTGAGAACTTTGCAGTGGATAGAGCTTGCTTCCTTTCTTGACATTTGAATGCCTCTATAACACCTTGACAATGTATATCAGCTGATTCTATATTTTTTAGTGGTCTCAGTGTAATTAGGTGTTAATTGCATGTTCAAATCATCAATCACAGCTTGTATAACTGCTTCATGGTGCATGTTGTAGGTGGTTAAAGATGAATGAAAAATGAAGATTTGAGCGGGCGTTGGGTGGTTGATTACATTACCTAGTTAACTAGCTAGTTAACTGAGTTAACGTACTTCAACCGCGGACACCGCCGAGCGGCAGATTCTCTTTGAAAATCATCAAATATTCAACTCGACTATTTTCAACACATCATTTCTTCGCATTGTTTCTTCAAAAGATCTTTATCTCAAGAATCCTACATACAGTTGGCCATTGCTGCATATAAATCAAAAAAAATTATTATAAAGCAATGATTACGGATGATAAGTGAAGCTATTCAAGAAGAATATGAGATTTATGAAAATGATATCTGAAACTTTGATGAGACTGACTTTGCAATGAGACTTTGTATAATCTTCGCAGTCATTACTGCAGTTGAGTGCAGCGAGATATCATGTATAGTTATTCAGAAGAATTACAAATGAGTCATAATTATTGAGTATATAGAGTCAAGAGAGTGTTCTATTTCATCAGTGATGATTCTAAAAGAAAAGAGCATCTTGATATCAAGAATCAGCTCTTTCTCGGAATTGAAGAATAGCTACAAGTGCTAATAACTGGACCACTGATGTAATAGGCCTACACTGGCTTAAGAAAATATTTGAATCATATTCTAAACACTATGCAGTGAGTATGAAGCAGCTACTTATTCTTGATGATCATAGTAATCATCTGACTGCAGAATTTGATGGTTTTTGTAAAGATAATGCAATTATCTGTCTCTGCATGCCTGCTCATACATCCTCATCTTCTTCAATCACTAGATGTTGGTGTGTTTGGAACATTGAAATGCTTATAGGAAAAGCTGGTTGAAGGAATGACAATTGTAGAAAACAATCATTAAGAGACGATTTTCTATCATTTTATTCATCTGCACATAAGAAGGTCTTTTACTAAAGAGAATATCTATGGTGGCTTTGCTGGAGCTGCTTGATATGCTGATTGAAGCTCAGGTTGAAGCTATGTCTCACCAGTGAGCTCCACCATGCTGCAGTGGCTGTGGAACCATTGAACATGCTATACACAGTTGCCCTAATAAATAGCTATATTCAACTATTAGATAGTCTTAATTTAATAATATTTTCAATATTTATGTGTGTTGGTTGTTGAACACATTGAGTATTTGATGATTCTCGAAGAGAATCCGCCGTTCAGTGGTGGATTACGTTAAATAGTTAACTATGAAGCACAATGACTCTGGTATTGGATGGGCATTCTCAGTTGATCCCCAGGCTAATAACCTGGAGATGATCCATTCTTTTGTTGGCTCGCCTGTTCTAGCTCGCAGTTGCTCAGGAGTCATATTTTGCATACCATATGGCAAGCGGAAAAGAGCATTTGAGAGATGAGGATCTGTAGCTTTATTAGATTGTAACTTGGTGGCGCATATGGGAAGTTCGTACATCAAACATAACTACCACCATGAATTTTACATAATAAGCATACTAGGAAGGTCAGATTTAACTTCATCTAGCCACCAATGAAAGAATCGTCATCTCATGGGTTCGCTCTGCAGATTTGAAGGAAGAGATCTTAAGAGTAACAAGGCGGCATTGCTTTCTATCTTCTGCCAGCTAAGGTTGCGACAGACGCGGCAAACCCAGGTTCAAAAGTGATAACATATCGACCCACCCGCACCGAGTTCATCACCATTAATCATAATAGGATGGTACCCTCCAGGGACATAATCTTCTACGCGCTCAACATCTTCCACGACGTCGCACCTTCAATCCCACTGTACCCTGCTCCCTGCTCCCTGGAGGACCATGTCTCAGTCAGAAACTAGTGAACAGAGTCCTAGAAATAATAGGGAAATGAGAGTTTTTAAAATTGGATTTTTTTTTTTTTTTTTTTTTTTTGATTTACCGAGATTTCCCGCAGAGTTGTCTAGAAGATTGGCTAGAGAATCAAAACGGCCACACAGCATTATATTCAAACAAGCTAACCTCAGAACAACAAATAGTCCAGCTTAGTGACTACATTTTCCAAAGCTTTCATACCCATTCCAATTCAAATTTACTATCATATCTCTAATGCGAGTCTGGTAATTAGAGAGCTTGTTCTTCTCCTTTTCCTCAAGACGAAAACTTCCATGGTTTTCATACCCCATGTTTTGAATAAAATACGCACTGGTTAACTGTTTCAAGCTAAATAGGCCGTACCGGAATGACCGGAGTCAACCCCGCGACTGATCTTGCAATGCCGTATCAATCCACGCCAGACAGTGGCTTGAGAAAGAGGATAAAATGCTGGTGAACACGATTCAACCGACAAATTATCAGAAGCTGGCGATATGAAAGACGGATGCAGGGTTAGCCAGACACTCAAAAGCAAAGCGCTTTTTCATCTATGGGGACATCCCACTCCAACAACAACAGTAACTAGTTGCCTTTTTAAAACAGACCCCCGGCTGCGTGAAGAAAACCACTTTCAGAGCACAAAAGATGTCACTTTTGGCCAGTCTCAGGACGGACTTGGCGTGCATCGGCAGGTACGTCCCAAAAAAACGGGCGTCGTTGGCGATCAATCAAGCATGGTTAGTTAATTTGGGGAAAAAGTTGAATGGGATCGCCGCTGGGTTGAATCCAAAAACGATCTGCGTCATGTCATGCCTGAAGTCCCTGCATCACTTAGGCGGGGGGGTGAGGTGACTCGATATGTAGTTATCGCATTTCCACAACATTAGATGGTCCGAGTCGTCGGTAGTATTATTTGAGTTGAGCATGTGGGGTAGCAGCAGCAGGAGCCGTGGTTCGATTTACAGTTAGCGGGTTCACCCGTGTGTCAAACTGCTCATTGACCAACTTAAAACTATGTTGACGGCGTACTCGGTGTGGAAATCCGGGATTCACAAGTCAAGGCGAAATAATTCATAGATAGTTATGACAACAATGTTGAAATAAACGAAGAATTTTTAAGTCTCCGCGTGCATGCAGCCCCCTAACATTCCCGGTAGCCGATGAACAATCAAAACCATATGGATATCTGTGGCATTTTCATGGGCGATGTAACAATCCCCAGCCGGAATCTAATTAGATAACAATTGGGATAGAAACGAGCTCAGGAGCTCCGACAATGGGCTAAAAACAATTGTGTTTGAGATAGTGCTGAGGTAAGCAGAGTCTTCCACCTTCAGAGATTGACTCCCGCTGACTTCCAACACCATTCATCATTCGTTTAGCTACTGACATGGGAAGAAAGGCTTAACAGTTTTTTGACGAACGGAGTCATTGGTGTTTAGCAGGTGGACGGAAAACATTGGCGGCCAGTTTGAGAGGACTACTTCTCGCCACACCTTGTTTGCCCTGTCGCGCCGACCTTCACTTCTCAGTAGCACGTAGAGCTAGGGCTTTAACAGTTTTCTGTCAGCGGTTCTGTGGCGACGCATTAGGCCACGGAAGGGCCAGTGATTGATTTCTTCCTTATACGTCGCCACACTCGCCCCCTGCTTCTCTATATGTTTAAATATACGGCCGGCAAAATACTGCTCTTCAGTTAACCTCTCACTCTCTTATCTCCAGCTTTCATTACTTCTCTCTGTTGGTTTCATATATGCCCAAGAATGAACCGTTGCTTGTTGATAATTTGGACATGAAGTCCTCTACCCCTCCAACCATTGGACGCAAATCCAGCCTCTCTATCCGCTCGAAAGGGGCGCCACCCCATGAGGCTCAGTCAGAATGTCAACTCATGCGCCCTAGCATCATGGATCGCATTATCTCCTTATCGCCGGTGCCGACCATCGTGTTGAACTCCTCATTCGATATTTTGGAAGTCTCCTCCAGCCATATAAACTTCTCTGGACTCGACCGAGATGACTACATTGGCGCCAGCCTATATAACCTCGACCCCGCCAAAATCCCCGTGACCAGCATAGAAGCACTTCGAAACGGAATCGACAAAGCGATCAAGCTCAAAAGTGTTTGCAAAATTGATAGCATCGAGGTTGTCTCGCATTCTTATTACTGCAATCTACGAATTTCTCCCATATTCGAGAACGACTCCTCCCTCGTCTACATTATTCTCGAAAGCTGCGATATTACGAAGATACATAGGGAGGGCGATGTTGTTGATCCGTCACTCGATGCTCCGGACATCTACAAGCACCTGATTGATAGCGTGAAACACGTCGTGATATTCATGCTGACGCCCGAAGGGAATGTTGCTACCTGGAATGATGGAGCTTCCGCCCTCAAGGGTTATGCCGCTGAGGAGATTATCGGCCAGCATTTTTCGATATTTTATTCCCAAGAAGACCGTTTAAAGGACAAGCCACGCAAAGAACTTGACAAGTGTTTACAGGATGGCAAACTAGAGGACGAGGGCTGGCGCGTTCGCAAAGACGGCACGAAATTTTTTGCCAATGTTGTGATCAGCCCTGTTTACCGTTTCCGAGTCCTAGTCGGCTTCAGCAAGGTTACGCGTGATATCACAGACAGGAAGGAAACTGAGGACCGTTTGGTGGCCGCTTACGAAGAATCTGCCAAGCTCAAATCTCAGTTTTTGGCGAATATGAGCCACGAGATCCGCACCCCAATGCACGGCATGCTAGCAGCGCTCACGTTGCTCAAAGACACCGGGCTAAACGATAAACAGGACGAATATGCCAGGATAATCGAGAACTCGGGATCCATTCTTTTGCGCGTTATTAATGACATTTTAGACTACTCCAAACTTTCCTCGGGAACTTTCACGCTCAATTCTGATCTGCTAAGCGTTCAACAAATCCACAGGAACGCAATACAACACTGCCAGACCTTGCTAAAATCCGGAGTAATACTGACATCCGAAGTTGCAGAAGCTATCCCAGAATTTTCCAAAGGGGATCCTCTGCGATATCAACAAATACTTCAGAACTTACTGATGAACTCAGCAAAGTTCACGGAATCCGGGTCAATTCATGTCAGGTCCAAGCTAACCAGTGATGAGTCGTCGTCCCACCGTGTTCATACTGAGGTCATCGACACCGGGATCGGGGTCCCTGCCGAAGCTGCGAAACGACTTTTCGACCCTTTCACTCAGGTCTTCAGCTCTACAGGGGAACAATACCAAGGAATCGGTCTTGGACTGGCGATTTGCAGAAATTTAATAGACTTTATGGGTGGTTCAATTGGTTATCACCCCAACCCTGACGGTCAGGGTTCTGTCTTTTGGTTTTCCGTACGATTAGGAAAAGTGGACGTGGCCACCAGTCCAGGCCCTTCCGGGGCGCTCTCTCCAATTGAAATGGAACCTATCGAGGAACTCAAATCTATTGCTCCGGGTAAGCAACTCCTCCTGGTCGAGGATAACAAGATAAGCCAAGCTGTTATGTTGAAGTTGCTAAAAAACTTGGGATTTGGGCGCGTTGATGCCGCATACGATGGTGCCCAAGCGCTGAAAATGCTGCGGGGGAAGCCGTTTTCTTACCACGCCGTGTTGATGGATATCAACATGCCTGTTATGGATGGTGTGGAAGCCACCGTGGAGATACGGAACTCGTTGAGGCTAGATATTCCCATAATTGCGATGACAGCGAATGCCCTCCAAGGCGATGCGGAAATGTATTTGTCCAAGGGAATGGATGGGTACGTCTCCAAGCCGGTGAATCGGAACCATTTGATTAAAATTTTGGTAAGGGTTCTTAGATGATGTGGGTTGAAATGTTTTTATGGGAAGACGCACAAAAGGCCGGGAAGGCAGACTGGTCGCTACCAGTGAGTGCGTTGAACAACTCGCCAAAGGCTCAACCAGACCCATTTCTTTCTTTGAAAAAAAAGAGACGAAGTCCTTTTTTTTTTTTTTTTTTTTTTTTGCTGTGATATCGTCCCTTTTTGGGCGAGTCCGTAGAAACAGGAACCTGGGGCAAGGGAACATACATACACAGACGGCGAACTGGGCAGTTTAATATCCGCTTTCATATTGCTGAATTCCGTTTTACATGGTTTATTGAGTTACGGCGGGTTATTTGCTATCATGCTTTTCTTTTCGATCATGGCTATGTTTTCATTCTGAACATGATTTTTCTCTTGTGTTGTTTTAAGGTCATCTGTCCGCATCTCGCTGGTTGGTTTACCACCAGTGCCAATCATTGTTTTCCCTGATGAATTTTTACGAGTGTCTGCTTTCCAAGGAACCTAAAACCATTATCACGATACCACTACTCTCTCCTGGCTGAGAGACAGATCTATAAAGTAACATATTTCTTCGCTTTTCTCGTTTTCTTTATGTTGTGAGATTCACGGTGACTTTTAAAGAGGCTGGATAAAGTACAGTATTTGCACAGAGGTAAATTGAGGGCAGCCCATATTTTCTACGCTTTTGATATCAGTTGTAAGTTATCACACTTTTACAGTGTTCAAGAAAAGTATTCTGCAAGTAGTTCTAGCGCCATCGCGGATGACATAAACAGCTACAACCCATCTTGCGTACAACAACGGGAGTACTTCGGGGTAACATTGATCCATTAACCAGCGGCAGGGAAGACTCTTCTAACAGCCGCAATAAGCGCCAAGCGACATACTGCTTCAATAACCTAAGAACCATAACGATCCTTTCTCCTCACTCTGTTTATCCTGGCTCATTAATTAGGTTTGCGCATCTTTCGTCTGCGCTGATGAGCTTTTCTCTATATATCTTGCCTTCAGTAGACCAAGCAGTTGCTTCAGAAAGCAATACTGCTGCTTCGACCGGCTCGAGCTTCTCCCTATTTCGCCTATACAACGAAAAGAGGCCGATTGCGCGCAGAAACAAATTTCCACTAAAGCCTAGTTGGGTAAGAGAGGGAGATCAAGACATACAGGTACGTTTGCTCATTTAAATTGTGTGATTTGCGTTCTCCAGTCAGATTATGAAGCTCATCTATCTCAAAGAATAAACGATTCCTCCCGCAATGGATAGCCACGAAGGTGGCTCAAAGGCCACTTCTCACCACAATAGCCTCGCCCCTCCAAACCCTCCCAGCATCGAAGCAGCTTACAAGCGCAAATGTATAGAGTTGAAAAAGCGCCTGAACGAAGTTGAAGCGGCCAATGACGCAATGCGCATTCGCAATGCCCAGGGCCATCGTTATATACAAAAAATGCGCCTTGAATCATGCATGCTTCTCGAGCGTCTGGCTGTCTTGACAGGAATGGCCGAAGAGCAAGGTGTTAGCACGGAACTACGCGCGCGAACCGTGGCGCTGTTGAAAGAGATGGATCCCCATTATGCGCCAGCAGCTAATGCGAATCGCGGAGGCGGACGAGGGGAAGGTTCTTCAGTCGGGGTCAAGCGTGCGTCTTACGGAATTGATTACATGGATGACGGCACTGAAGGGAGCTCCGAGGGGCATCCGCCAACTGTACGCTGCCTCCGAAGCTCCCCGCTTTTGCTCGTTTCACTCTAGGCTTGTCTGTTCTCTTTTTCAGCATCTCTTGCTAACGGTGTTTTATGCTTAATTCATAGCCTCAGGAACGTCCTCTTCGAGTGAAACGTAGCCGTCGTGCTGACGACTCCACCTCGCATCTTGATACCCCAGACAAAGACAGTGACCTCATGCATTCCTCCACTCTTCCTCAGCTCCTGCCAGCCAGCCGGCCCCGTTCCCCACCTTCAAATCATGATATGGACAGCCGTATAAAGCCATTCAATGCAGCATCTGTCCCCATGTCATCTTCCTCAGCAGTAGACCAATATCCCCACCAAACTACCCTCGCGTCCTCTCCCACTAATCGTCACCGTCACCATGGGGGAGGCAACTATGCCCATGGCCCTTCGCCGGGTGGCTCCGAGCAGCGGCATCAACAACATTCTCGTCATCGATACGTATCCGCATTTGAGGACTTCACCAATCGCACGCGTGATAAAGTTCTCAATGATCTTGTCGAAGCTTACGGCCCCGAGACGAACATCACTAATGAGGATATCGATCGTGCCCTTGCTGATCATTGGGAATCGTTAGACCCGGCAACAAAGCGGGAGTATGGAGACCGGCGAGAGAGTAGGGATGGCTTGTAAGATGACTTCCAATAGTGCTGTTTCTTTTATAGTGTTATTGGTAGGTTTTATTTTTGCCGGTCTCTATCTCCCTCCTGGGACCTTACCTACGGCCACTCTTTTGAAGCCCCCGCTCTCTGGCATTTTTATTCTGGCAGCGCCTGGGCTACTACAGAGCTGTTCATTATTCCACTTGGCACACTCCTCACACCCTTTGCCATTCTGCTATGTTACAGCAACCTCGTATCCTCGCGGGCGCGTTCAAAATGTGCCAATTTTCTCCACAATCCGATCGATAGGTTATCCATATCCGACCTGAGCTGCCAACAAGAATACGTCATATGCATCGTCTATATCTAATATATCACTAACCCTAGTCATGTACCTCATTACTTGCCTAGCCACCTCATCTAAACCATTTCCACATACTCCATATGCCCTTTTTTTTTTCTTTTAATTACCAAGGAGAGGTCCTAACCGAGATTTACGTATTAGAAACGGCAGCAGACTGTTTCCATGTCTTCTCTTTCTGTTTCATTTCCCCTTGTTTTCCCCCCTAGGCTAGGTTTCTTGTCTAGCACCCGTGTTTATTTAGCCATAACCCATTCTTTCCAGTCCCAGTCCTCCATCCCAAGTGCCCTTCTCACCGTGTACTGTTTGCTTTTTAGATCCCCCGCATTGCGTCTGACTTTTCCCACTGTTTTCTTCCGATTCCAGTCTCTCGTCATTTGCTTTTTGAAACTACTTCTTCCTTCTCCATGTCTCACTTGGTTGATTTTTTTTTTCTTTCTTTATTTCTTCCCCCCCTTTTTAGTTTATCCTGTCGAGTGCATGTATTGTGCACCTATCACGTATCGGCAGGTGAGGGTGGTTTAACCTATCTTACCTCTATTATCAAACTTATGAATGGATGTTAACTTTGTTTGCATAATGTATGTTTCTACTCAGCACCTTCGTCGGCCTTTTCATTTGTAAACTCACTGGGAATGGGATGGAATGAGATGTAATGAAATATGAAATGAAATCTTCTTTTGAAGAAAAAAGAAAACGAAAAAGAAAATTATGTTTTAGGTAGCGATATCGAGAGGAAAGTGGTTGGTGGATAGGATATTCATGATGAATGTCTGAGTGGATTTATTACGATAGGTATGTACATAGAAAAAGATTCACCCCTTATCTATCTCCCGTGCGCTTAACAGCATTTGTAGGAGAATTTAAAAATATAAATTATATAGATATGTAGATAGATTCAAGGAATAACGCCACTACATGCTTGTACGAAGTTTCCAAGCAGACACTTGCTGAATGAACAGAGAGAGTGATAAATATACAAATCAATCTTCCCAGATGAATTTCTCGGGATAGCTGAATGTATAAAACATGTAGTTGGACACGAATGTATAACAGGACTACTCTGCAAGTTGCATCTGTAGGTGGATTTCAATGTACAATTTAATTATCCAACTATATACATGTACTGTAAAGTAGTACGGTACAATAACTCTAGAATGAAAGGGTTGTGATGATGTAAGAGAGATTTTACGTGCAATTAATTTTATTAGTGAATGGTGTACGCCAATGTTGCGGCGACAAGGGCTTTATCCGAGTCCTTCTCTTAATCAACTCCAGCGTACAGGTCGACGATAATATTTATCCCGGCAACAACAATTTCAGTAGCTATGAGAATAATAACTATATTCGCATCATTTGTTAGTCAGTTCGATATTCTTTTCCCCGAGAGGGGGTGGGGGTTGAAATGCACATTAATAAATAGGAATGTCCAACGGATTGGTTGGGAAAACAAAACATACCAATCCATTCCAAATACTCCCCATGCCGATGACTTAACTGATCTTTCAAAACCGCAAGCAAATCTGCAATAACTTCCAATCTCTCTGTCAACAGCCCGACCCGCTGGTCCATCTCAAGATAGCTGCGCACAGCCTGGTAAACGGGCTCAAGCTGTGGCTCCGCCCACATGAGTTCAGGACTATCAAGGACAGACCCCTGGAGATGTATATTAATGCGCAGAATAAACAGTTCGCCAATCTGCATATTTATCTGTCTTCGCGTGAGATTTACACTGCCCGTCTCAGCAATCTGCGCGGGTAACGGGGATGTTTTCGTGATGGTTTCTGAAACAAGATCTTCGAACAGCGATGTCTTGACGGACTGAGAGAGGGCGTGGGAAATGGCGAGCTTGGTCATGTAATTATGTGGATCTTGCAGGGAGATGAAGTCGTTGTAGATGCGTGCTTGGTAGTCGCGGGTGTAGTAGAAATTGAAATTTTCGACCTGTGTGTCTTCGGGACTGAGAACGGCGCTGGCGAATTTGGATACTTCGTGGAGGAAACGGGTTTCTTGGGCTGGTGTCATGCCCCATATTACTACGGTGCCGTAGTCGAAGAGAAATATTTCTGGTGTGTGGATTGATGTGTCCAAATCAGATCCGTTATGGTTATCGTCAGGAGTGGATATCGGGGCTATTGCGTGGGGAAAGGCACTGGCGGCAGAGGAGCCCGCAGAGGTTGATGATGGGTCTTGGTGTATATCCGGGATATCAAGAGTGAGTTCCTGCTCTTCGCTTTTCCGGTCCTCAATTTGGATTTCACTATCAGAAGAACGACGCTCCTCTGGACCATGAATCTTTCGGATGTTTGACACTTCCCGTCCATTCTTCCCATGGGAAATGAAGCGCTTCTTTTCGTCGTGGTCATAGTTGTACGGTGAATAAACACATTCATCGAAAAGTTTCGGGTTGGAACCTCTAGTATCGGTACGGGATTTGAGAAAGCGAATGACACCATCTATTCTATACGAGCTCGCAGTGCAATATGCCGTTACCCGTGGTACACGATCTCTGTCTGCTTTACCAAGCCTTGCTGCGTGTTTTCGGGCGGTTGGCTCCTTAATCCTGGTAATCTGAGAATACACCTCACTCGGGATCTCATCTTCAACTAATTCGTTCTCTTCCCCCGTGACGGGATTGGGTAGTAATTTAAGCTTCTGGGTGTTTTTGGTTGTTCGCTGAGGGCCGATTTTGGGGGGAGCTGGAGAGGAAGCAGAAGCTACCGCATTGTAGGTTCCCTGGCTGTGTCGACGACGGATCTTGCTGTTTAAAGCAGCAAAAACAGGTTGACCAGTACCAGAGACCTGGCTGGGGTGAAAAGGCTTTAAAAAGTCCCTGGAGGTAGTTGTTTCATTTGATATGCTGCTCCGGATGGCTGGGTCGAAGGTAACCGTCCGACGTTGAGGGTGCTCATCCTGTGACGTAGTTGGTGAGCTTCGACGACGGTGGTCTGAGAGCAAGGGAGAGGTTTCTCTGTTTATTGAGTCCATGGCTGCAGATGGGGGATATGCAGAGCATCAATTGTTATGTCACAGGGGTTCAACGCATGATCACAGAGTAGAGGTGGAGGCATTTGCAGTTGTGGTGTTGGTGACGAGCCTGATACTGGCCGACGTTGGTTGAGAAAACCGAAGCTTGCTTTATAACTTAACCTTCGGGAAGCTTGAGCCAGCACGTGAGAGAGGCTTAAATCAAGCCTCGCTGAAGCAGCAGCACTAGGCCGCATTTGAACTAGTAGAAAATAAAAGGCATTCGAGGGAGGAAACAAGCTTAAAATAAAAATTTATTAGAGAACGACAGCAGATGGCATGGAACCTTTCAAAATAAACTAGTTCCGGTGTGTGAGGCATGGTGCGCCGGCTGACCCGTAATAAAACCAAAAAAATTCAAAGAAACATCACTCCTGAAAATGACACCAATGTCCTTCAGAGAGATAGAACTGCGAATTCATAAACAATCCAGAAGCCTGTAGACATCATGTAATGATTTAAACACTCAGAAACTCCACCAACATTAGGGGAAAAAGCGTTTATTTTCT
This sequence comes from Paracoccidioides lutzii, assembly GCF_000150705.2. Classification (NCBI taxonomy): domain Eukaryota; kingdom Fungi; phylum Ascomycota; class Eurotiomycetes; order Onygenales; family Ajellomycetaceae; genus Paracoccidioides; species Paracoccidioides lutzii. The sequence continues at coordinate 462,534 of NW_015440947.1, read as the reverse complement.
AACAAAGCTTGCAACTCCACTCCTCCTCCTCAAACTACCACCACTGGGCAGCCGACGATTTCCCGCCATCCAGTTATCCTTCACCCGACGACTGTTCTTCGATGCCTTAGGCGGCAAAGACACCCCTCCAAACCCACCGCCCGAGCTTTCCAGAACCCGAATCACCGCCCCTCCAATTTTGATATCCCTCGGTCGCTTCTCGACCTTATCAAGGAACTTATATTTTTTAGGCATTCGCGTAGCTGACGTTGAGTTACTTTCATATGGAGGGGTGGGGATGTTGTGGGCTGAAGATGGTTCTGCATTCAGGATCTCGTCGGGGAGTAGAATGGGAAGCGGATGGATGAATTTGGACGTGGAACCCTGTAACGTCGCAGAGCTCTCGGAAAGGATTTCTTCGTGTTTTGGGTCAAGACTGGAAGTTTCATGATTACTCTTCGGAGGCGCAGGCCGTGCAACGGCTTGGGCTTGGGCTTGGGCTTGGGCTTTTAGCTGTTGATCCCGCTCTCTTCGCTTTTCCTTGTGTAGTGCTTTGGTCCTGGGACATTAAATATTAATTATGAGTCTCGAGGTATTTAGAAGAACGGGAGCACGTGATATAATATGAACCTTTGCTTAGACTGAGCTTCTTTCCTGGCAGCCTCTTTCAATTTCCGTAGCTGTACGGCGTTGTCTATTGTTTCAGGGGCCTCGTCATCATCGTCACTGTCCTCTGTCTCGCGAACTCCCGTAGATGTCTCTTCCTCTACGGCAGGCTCATGTCCTCCATTGGTCTCTAGACTCGGTTCCTCGCTCCCAAAGCGAACATGCGTAGATCTGGCAGCGGAATTCGTCATTCCATTGTAGGGTTCTTTGACTTGGTCTGCGGTATGATCCCTTTTCTCCTCTTCGGAGTGCATATCGGGCCCGACAGTGTCATTTGAATCAACAGTACGGTAGGGAAGATTTTTAACACTGGTTTCTACGTCATCATCCACAACTTCAATGGTTGCTGAGCTGATGACTTCCGATGCCCTGCTTTTTTTCTTCCGTTTGGGCGCCTGGCTTTCGGTCTCTTCTCTTGCGGAGGCACTCTTCCGCTTCCCATTCGTAGCGGGGGATGAATACAAAGCTTCTACAGGAGTAGTCGCAGTGGTAGAGTGGAGGGCGGTGTGTCGAGTAGCAGACACCATGTCCGTTGGGTTTGGGGAGGGCGATATGGCTGGTTCGGCCCCTGGGTCGTGTCTTGTAAAAATGCCTCGGGCAGCTGTCACAATATGAGATAACATAAGGAAGAGGAGAAACGAACAGCAAGTTTACTACGTATCCTCCGGTTGTTCATCCGAGTGTTCCCAATGGTTGTTGCTGTAGGGCGAGCTCCTTATTGAATCGTCACTTTAAGTAGGGCAGATTTTTGTCATCGGAGCTATGATTATCCGAGGGTTTAGCCCTAATCTCTTATCAGATCGATCTTGACAGCTTCCATACATATATATTTACAGTCGAACCCCTTGAGGATTTGAAGCAATAGAAAAATATACTGGACAAAAGTATAAGTATGCGCTTGGAACAAAAAGGCACCTACTTCGTACATAATAGTGCAGGTATATTGTGTTGATAACTAGCCAACTTCTAGATAACTATATGGGTCTTATTGCGCCTTTCATTCACGAGAACCCACGAACGTCGTGCATATACAGTTAGATGGGAAACAAAACAAGAGATAAACCCCAAGAACCGCAAACCGGAACGCCATCACATAGATTCCCATAAACAAATCCCTTATCCTTTATTCCTAAGGCCAAATCCAGGCGAAATCAAGCATCATAATACTCCTCTGCAATGCGTTTCCTCTCCATAGCCTCCTCCTCCGCTGCTAGGTAATCGTCTTCTCCAAGGTCACTAACCTCATCCCACATCTTGTCAAATTCATCCGCGTCATTTCCCGGAACAGCCCACATGGACTCTCGTAGGCGCTTGTTCCGCTCTCTATCTTCCTCGATCCGCTGCTCGATCTGGCGCTTGTCAACTTTAATGCCACCCGGCCTTGACGTAAAGCCTTGGCTCTTTGACGAATCGCCGCCTTCAGAGCCTCTCTGGCTGTCTACTTGCTCCAGATCAAGAAGGTGTGCCGGGTGGCTTTCCCGTTCCTTGAGACATGCATCGATTTCGCGAACAGCATCTGCAGATAGATATGATTTCGCTTGCAAGCCGTTGAGAACGCGGCGGACGTGTTTAACATTTGCTGCACCAGAGCCGTCGGATGGCGCGACTGCGTCGACTACGCGGAGGATATCGCGCTGGATCATGCGGACGAATTCGAGGTGGTTTTCTTTGCTGGCCATATCACATAGGTGCTCGATGAAGTACATAATGTTGGCGCGGTTGTTCATGCTATTCTGATGATAAGAAGGCAGACCAGGAGTTAATGTTATGAACGTTCTTCAAGATATGTTGCTGTTTAAAAGTTTTCGCGGGGCTTCAGTTACCATTTCCAGTTGCTCCAGAATGCAGGAGTGGAGATCTTCGTCCATGTCCCGGTATTTGAGGGCATAATGGGCGGCTTTCTGGGAAGAGGTGACGGAGGCGCTCAGATGTTGAAGCTGCGTAGTGAAGCGCATGCGAACCTCGAAGGGGTCAGCCATGTTGGTTGCTGGGGGTGGAATGGCAATTATCAAGTAGCAGTTGGTGTTTCATAGTGCAATCATTCAAATGGCCATATTTATACTATTTAATACTGATGAAAGATGCTGCGAGATGAATGCGGAGAGTTGGGTGTGTAGAGAGCGGTGAAGCTAATTTTGGTTGCGTTGAGCTGAGAATGAAGGGGCAGAAAAAAAGTTCAGCCTGCAAACAAAAGTTTGCTCGGTAAGTTAGTTATTAACTAATGACGAGGACAACCCAACTTCACTCGTTATCATATCCAATTATCCGCATTTGCTGCCGTGTAAAACCCATCAAGTATTACAGTTTAGTCTTAGTTGATTCTGAGATATATTTTTCTGTTCAACATTATCCACCATGTCTGTCGCTCACAGAAACATTAATATCGATTCCATAAATCTAGCGCAGAAGTCCGGTCTGACTCTGACGGTATTAGGATGCGGTAAGGGGAAGATAACCAACGTGTTCCATATTACCCTACGGGCAAATTCAAGAGTAGTATTGCTAACAAAAATAAAACGTATTGCTTCAGGTACTCTGGGAATTGCCATATTATCGGGCATATTTGCCTCTCTCGCAGAGGCAGGAAGTCACTCAGCATACCCATCGGAGTCCGGCACCACCACACCCTCAGAAATGGTCCCACAGCAAAAGATCCCCCGTAAATTCATTGCCTGTGTACGGCGACCCGAGTCTGTAAAGCGCGTCCACAAAGCTCTCGAAGGTTTCTCCATGCCATTAACCGTGGTACAAAATGAAAACGTCAAGGCCGTCGAGCAAGCTGAAGTAGTCATCCTGGGCTGTAAACCATACATGCTTCGGGATGTGCTTGACGAACCGGGAATGTGCAAAGCGCTCCAGGGAAAGCTTCTGATAAGCATTCTGGCCGGTGTAACCGTGGAACAGATTGTAGACACTCTATACCCGCCGACATCTTCAGTTCCAGAATCAACCCGCTGCCGTGTTGTTCGTGCCATGCCCAACACCGCTGCTCTGGTCCGCGAATCCATGACCGTCATCGCCACCTCCAACCCGCCTCTCCCCGAGGAATGGAATGTGCTGATATCCTGGATATTCTCCCGGGTGGGACGGGTTGTAACACTCCCGCCGTCCATGATGGATGTATGCACATCGCTTGCAGGCTCTGGACCCGCATTTGCCGCACTGATCATGGAGGCGATGGCAGACGGGGCTGTGTCAATGGGTTTACCGAGAGCTGAGGCACAGATGATGGCTGCCCAGGTCATGCGTGGTACGGCTGGTATGGTTCAAAGTGGTGAGCATCCGGCGCTGATTAGGGAGAAAGTCAGCACCCCTGGCGGATGTACGATTGGTGGGTTGTTGGTGCTGGAGGAGGGAAGGGTTAGGGGGACGCTTGCACGATCGGTTAGAGAAGCAACCGTTGTCGCGAGTCAGTTGGGGCAGGGCATTCACGGTGTGAATGCAACTCGATTTTAAAGCAGAGATTTTTGGATGGGTTTGTGGAGGCTGATTCCTGGCGATACTGGTTTTCTTATTTTCTTTATTGACATGTGTTACTGGGTTTGTATAGACAGTCAGGGGTATAGGCCTCGCTAAGGCGTTTTTATTTTAATCGGGATGACATGTTCTTGTTTAACGATGCTATGAAACCGGTTGCCGTATGCCGTTCAAGAGACAGTGTTATTCCTGCTTACTAGGCAGTGGTAGATATTGTAATCCATGGCACTATAGAACATATGAGACGTTGAGTGTACTTGTACAGGTGCAATTCGCGCTTCGCCCATCTATAGCATTGTATATACCCTTATTCCCCAAGAATTCCCATAAAATAATTATACACATACAACCACCAGTACTTGACAAGAATAGAGATGAATAAAAAGGATAGTTAGCAGCAAAAAAACAAAACCAGGAAGAGCTCTAAAAATCCCAAAACTCCGCTAGAAAATTCTTAAAGCGAGGGCCCAACATCAATAGGACTAAACGTTCTTACGTGGTGCCCGTGATCATCATCACCTAGTAGACCTCTTTCCTCCTCAGTATTTCCTTCCCCAATTTCATTGTCTCTAAAGCCCTGAGCCCTCCGTTTCTGAGCACCTTCGATGATGTACCAAACATCCTTTTTGGTTAAGAATCCTTGGAGTATCCCTTTGTTGACAAGTAGTATGTACCGAAGACCTAGCCTTTGAAACATATTAACGACGATGAGGAAGCTGGCGCGGCTGTTTAGGGTAATGGGAGTTTGGTCCATCCATGGTCGAAGATCAAGGGTTTCAAGTGGATCGACGAATGGCTGATGGACGAAATAGGCTGGGGTTTCGAGGGATAGGTTTCGGGAACTTCGAGAGGTGACGGATTTGAGGGCGTAGGACAGCTCGTTGCGAGAAACGTAGCCAAGTAGGGTGGGATTGGACGTATCGGAAACGACCGGGAATCCACGATAGGATGTTGTGTTGAGAAGGTTTAGGAGAGTGTCAATGGTGTGTCCGACGGCGGTGATTACAGATAGGTCATGAATGCTTGTCATGACTTGGCTTACTGGAACATCGGGAAGGATAACGTCGTCTTTTTGCTCAATGAAGGGGTATTCGTTGAGCTGGATCCACGACTCGTATATTCCTCGTTTCCCAAACGTATCCCCACACCATTTTGAAAGCATCACAGCAATCATGATAGGGATGACATAGGTGATGGCACCTGTAAGCTCGAACATAATAACAATTATCGACACCGTCATCCTCGTTGCGCCTCCAAGAGCAGACGCGGCCCCGACAATCGCGTAGGTTCCAGGAATAATACACGGAACGTCAGGCTCACAATTCCGGAATAGCAGCAGGTTCGGTTGCGCCTTTTGCCACATTTCAAACGCTATACCAAGAGCTCTACCCGAGAGAGCTCCTATTGCTAGAGAGGGAAGAATGATACCCGCAGGGATATCCAAACCAAAGGTAATTGATGCGAGGAAGAAACCTAGAACTGCCGCAAGAAGTAAGAGACCAATGACTCCCAATGATGCGTCTCCCGTTTTGCAAAGCCCGAATTGATCATCCGGAACACTTGCGCACTCTGCGAAAAGGTAATAAACAAGCTCAGAGAGTTGGGCCCTCATGAACGTATTTGGGAAATTAATTATAGCACTGACGAGCGCTACAGCGACAACTTGCAGAATCGGAGAAGAGAGATTCCTCTCCTTTCGCCATCTGGTAACTTTCATGTTTACTTTGATGAAAAAACCGCCGTACAACCCACCAAATATCCCGAGTAAGGCGAATGGGAGCAGCTCACAGCGGTGCCATCCACGACTGTAAGTTACTTGGTAGAGAACAATTTTTCCTGTTCGAAAGGGGTTGAGAGCATGCAAAGTAACAGCCGCAACCATAGCACATACGAAGCTCTGCCACATTGTCTTGTCCGGGAAATAGTATGAGAGTTGCTGGGGGAAGGGGAAAATTAGCCAATAGCTAGCACAATGATCGAGTGACTTATTACCTCTAAACTGAACAAGACACCTCCAATAGGAGAACCGAAGGCGACAGAAATGCCCGCAGCCGCAGCAGCAGAGAGAATCTCGCGCTTCCTCGCTGCGACATGTATATTAGCAGCGTTATTCTCAGCATGTTAATTATATTGTGGCTTACCCTCATTATGATTTAGGCTGGGAAAGGGTTTCATGATCAAATTCGCACAGCAGCAAGCAACATGAACTAATGGGCCTTCTTTCCCAAGCCATAGTCCCGATGCGACAGCAAGACACTAGGAGACCTGTTAGTAAAACAAGCAACCAATTTTAAACGAAGGAAATGATTCTTACCAAGCCAAGAGATTTGACCAGCAACGTCCATGTCCCCATGAACTTTTTAATCACAAAACCACCTAGGACAACTTTTATTTCCGGAATACCACTATGCTTGGCATATATTGCGAAATATTTGACCAGAACACTTGCAGTTGTTGCAAAGAAGATCTATAGTCAAGGTTAGTCAAACCCAGTGGAAAGTAAATCGACGAACTTACAGCGTACAATATGAAAATGATATATTCCAAAACATATCCACCACTCTTAGAGTTAACATGAAAAGCCTTACGCCACGGTATCCAATGTTGACACTCGGATAAGTCTTGGGAGTGGGTTAACAACAGTGGATAAGTTATAGGGGTAATCCTATCACAAACCTTCATATCCCCAGCAACAAAAGTTTTTATTCAAATAAAACCTCCCTCCTTCAGCACCAGTTCGACAGTAGCCAGTCTTAATATCTCCAAGCCAATTACTTACGATATCTATACACGCGGCTATGACGCCCGTTGTGATCCCCGTTACAATAAGAATAAACCATATATTGCTTGCATCCAGGACTTTCCGAACATAGCCTATAAGACCTTTGTTGCTGGAGTAAAGATGCCGAATCCGCTGACGCTCCTTGGAGTACTCGAAAATCCAATCAATAGCCGTTAGGTTGTCATATCCTACACGCCGACCAGGTCCCTCGACATACCAGTCAAGAGGGCCTCCGGGCTTAGATCCCTCTAGTCCTCCATTAGCAGCAGTCGTATTTGCGGGTGGCGGGCTGTCATTTGGCAATGTGCCATCCCCGTCACCAGCATGATTGTGTAGAGTGGGGTGCGCGGTGGTTTCGGAGGAAAAGAAGGTAGAAAGGGCAAACCGAGATGGCTCCTTTTGTTTGCGTTTGAAGGAGATTCTGGCACATAGTCAGCTAAGACTCAGAAGTCGACGGCGCATGAGCTTACGGCTCATCAAATGCCTCCACAAAGGGATCGGTCAAAAGCGCCGCTCCGGCCTCCAACGGAGTTGAAGTTGAGCGCTCCTGGGTGCTCTGTTGGTCGTCGGCGGTGCCAGGTTGAGGCAGCTGGGAGATACATGGATTAACAGGACCTTGTGAGGCATTTAAGCCTGATGAGTTCGCTGACATTGTCCGTCATGGAGACACTGGCACAATGCTTGGGGCTTTCTCTCGGTTTGGGTGATGTGATATACCGGTGTAGCTGGCCGTTGTTTTTCATTGACGTTATCGCAACGGTCATTTAACATCCCAGGCTGTGGCTTGTGCGTGATTGGCCAGTGTGTCCAAAAGACGAAGATCATATGACTCTGATTGGTCAGACTAAAGGCGGTGAAGATTAAAATCACCACGTGATATCTTGATTGTGAGGCAGAAAATAATTCAAGCATCAGAAAATTTCTTGAGGTTGAAAAATCGATATTCTTAACATAGAGCTCCGGAAATGCCTTTGTTGGAAGATAAAGGCTTTTCAGATGTCTCCTGAGATGGCGCAAATAGCTGGTAACGTGGGGATTTTACCAGAAACCCATGTTTTAGAACAACTACCGCCTGAACTGATAGAAATTCTCCACACTAGCAGTTCGAATCCATCCTCATACCATGATACCCTGGCACTCGCAGCATTACGACCAAATTATACCAACACACTGTTTTCACTATATGAACCAATCTTTGTGGATTTGGCTGCAAGATGGATTTCCTTGGACTCCCATGAATACTTCGTGCGAGTCATAGCTGCATTTTCACGAATTTTACCTTTTGCGCCTTACCTTAGACCATTTGCAGATGTTGCCTCAAGGGACCTCAAACGTGGTGCCCTACCCTCCCCAGAGGAGCCGGGCAAGTTTGGGAACCTGCAGGTGGAAGACGAAACCCTTATTTCTCTCCTCCTTGCTCTTTTTCGCCTCCTTAGTTTCGACTTGGAGAGCTTTTCGCCCATAGTCTCCCCATCCCAACTGCAGTCACTCTTTAATCGGTCCAATAATGTCATTAGATATCTTGCAATACGATGTTTTTGCTTGTACATGCGTGCTGCTGACGCTGTGCTCGAGAGAATGTTAAGCAAGTATCATGATGGAACCGCAATCAATGGGCCGTGGGAGGATAGAATCATTGATTACCGCTTCCTGAGTATTTGGGAAGAGAAAAGATGGATTGGACTCCAGAATGAACTTGAGAATGCACGAAAATCACGCGATGATTTAGTTGTGGAAGCTTGGATTAAGCAACTTCGAAAATACTTCACTTGCCATACTGCCGAAATTGGCGGTGTTCTTATTCCGACGATTCATCAGAGGAATAACATAAAAGTATCCTCTCTCGTGGAGACACCAATGGTTCTACGGAATCTCCGCGCTCTCGGTAATTCTCTCCTTTCAACGGATCCTCTGTTATTGGTTGGCCTGCCTGGCGCTGGAAAGACCTCACTCATTAATGAGGCTGCCATTCAACTGGGCCAGTCATCATCCATGGTCACACTTCATTTGAACGAACAAACAGATTCCAAAAGTTTGCTAGGGGTCTACTCGACATCATCTCCGGCTGGTTCATTTTCTTGGCAACCCGGCGTTTTAACGAGGGCCGCCAGGGAAGGAAGATGGGTTGTGATTGAGGATTTAGATCGTGCTCCTTCCGAAGTACTCGGACTTATTCTCCCGCTTATTGAAAAGAGGGAATTAATCATCCCGAGCAGAAATGAACGCATACGTTGCGCCGATGGCTTTAGGGTCATTGCTACAATGAGGTCTTCTATGAATGCAAATGGGAAGGAAATAACTCCAAGTAGCAATATGTTGGGGAATAGACTATGGAATCGAATCCAAGTGTTACCGATGCCCCCCCGGGAAGTTAAAGAAGTTATTATTCAAAAATTTCCACTTCTTTGTTCTCGGGTAGAGATGATCATGAATATGTTCAACCGTATCACATCATTATCCAACGGTGCCGATTCTCGAAAATTTATGACGGGGAGACAACCTAGTCTTCGTGACTTGATCAAACTGTGCTACAGAATAGAGCGGCGTCTGCGGAATCTTGGATGTGAAACGGGCTATGAAGCGGTTCCCGATGGAACTAACGACGAAATCTTCATGGATACAGTAGACTGTATTGCGGCATATCTCCCTAAAGGGCTTCTTCAATTAACTGTGACGGAATCTATTGCAGAGGAAATGCAGATATCCCCGCAGCGGATGAAATTTTGCTTGTCCGAACGAACCCCAAAATATCTAGATTCTCACAGCATAGTGACAATCGGAAGAGAAGCGTGTCAGAAACGCAAGGGGCTTGGTTTGTGGAACGTTGTTCCATCGATGGCGGACAAGAGCACTTTTGCACCCACTCGAGCTTCTCTGAAAACAATGGAGCAAGTTGTCTCAGCCTTGCAGCTCTCAGAGCCAATTTTGCTCGTGGGAGAAACTGGAATTGGCAAAACTGCAATGATACAGCAACTTGCCTCCCTCTTGCGCCAGCGTCTAACTGTTGTAAATTTGTCTCAACAAAGCGAAAGCACGGATTTACTAGGCGGCTTTAAACCGGTGAATATTCGATCACTTGCTGTCCCCTTGGTCGACGAGTTCACCGTCCTGTTTGAATCCACCTTTTCAGCTAAAAAGAACCAGAAGTTTTTATCTTCCGTTGCCAAATGCGTAACTACCAGCAACTGGCTTCGTTTAGTTAATATCCTCAATGAGGCTGTTAAGATGTCATACAGCGTCTTTGAATCGATGAAGAAAAACAAAACCGAAATGACGGATGGCGGCTTAGAAAAACCTTCGAAGAAACGGAAACTCGACGATTCCAAGTATGCCAGCCTCCGCCAAAAGTGGGAGGTGTTCTCCAGGGACTTAAAACACTTCGAAGTCCGTGTTTCGGAGGGGAATAGCAAATTTGCTTTTGAATTCGTTCCAGGGAAGATAGTCAAAGCTTTGAGAAACGGGGAGTGGGTGTTGCTCGATGAGATAAATCTCGCCTCCCCTGACGCTCTAGAGAGCATCGCCAGCCTCCTTCATCATGGAAGTGATGGATCCCCATCCGTCCTTCTTTCTGAAGCTGGGGAAGTTGAACGTGTTTATGGTCACCCGAATTTCCGAATTTTTGGAGCCATGAACCCGGCAACAGATTCTGGAAAACGAGATTTGGCTCCTGGTTTACGGTCTAGATTTACGGAGATATACATTAACTCTCCTGATACTGAAATCGATGATCTTATAACTTTGATAGACGCCTACTTGAAACCATTAACGAATGCAGACGAAAAGGTTACTATCGCTCTTGCTCGTCTATACCTTGATACGAAGAGGTTAAATGTGGAGAATAAACTGGCAGATGGCGCCGGCCAGAAACCCCATTTTAGCATTAGAACCCTTGTTCGATCTTTGATTTACGTGAGGAACCAAGCGCATATTTATGGACTCCGACGAGCGGTATATGAAGGATTCTGCATGAGTTTCTTGACACTACTAAGCAAGGAGTCCGAACTCCAGATCATCCCTCTTCTGGATCAGTATATATTTGGGAGCCTGAAGAATTCTCGATCGGTTTTGTCCCAAACTCCCAAGCCGCCTAATGATGGCATCACTTATGTTCGGTTCAATCATTATTGGATGAGACAAGGAGCATTTTCGATAGAGACCCAACCCCATTATATTATCACACCGTTCATTGAAAGGAACTTGATGAATTTAGTGAGAGCCAGTTCTACGCGACAGTTTCCAATTTTGCTACAAGGTCCAACTTCTTCTGGAAAAACTAGCATGGTAGAATACCTCGCTAAGATTTCAGGCAATCGATTTGTCCGAATCAACAACCATGAACATACTGACCTTCAGGAATATTTGGGATCATACGTATCTGGCGAAGACGGCAGCTTGAGATATCAGGAAGGAATACTAGTGGAGGCGCTGAGGAATGGATATTGGATTGTTCTGGATGAACTTAATTTAGCTCCAACTGATGTCTTGGAAGCGCTCAACCGCTTGTTGGATGATAATAGAGAATTATTTATCCCTGAGTCCCAGGAAGTCGTTCATCCGCATCCCAACTTTATGCTATTTGCAACCCAAAATCCTGCTGGTCTCTATGGTGGTCGGAAAGCGCTTTCCCGCGCGTTTCGAAATCGATTTCTAGAGCTTCATTTCGACGACATTCCTGAGGACGAACTAGAATTTATTCTCAAGGAGCGATCACAAATAGCTCCTTCATTTTGCACAAGAATTGTCTCTGTTTATCAAAAGCTTTCCCTGCTGCGACAGTCGAGCCGGCTATTCGAACAGCGAAACAGCTTTGCCACGTTGCGTGATCTTTTCCGATGGGCGCACCGAAGAGCCGATAACCGTGAAGAATTGGCTATCAATGGTTTTATGCTTTTGGCGGAAAGGGTGAGGAACCCGAAAGAAAGGGCTGCTGTAAAGCAAGTGATCGAGGAGGTTATGAGGGTAAAACTTGACGAAACAACCCTTTATAGTGCTGAGAGGCTGGATACGCGGCTCCAGGAGCTTTCAGCTATTGCTCCAACAGGTATAATATGGACACAAGCCATGAGAAGGGTGTTCATGTTGGTTTCACGAGCAATTGAACATAATGAACCTGTTCTTCTTATTGGGGAGACTGGATGCGGTAAAACCCAAATCTGTCAAGCTATTGCAGAAATATATGGAAAGCAACTTTACACCATTAACGCCCATGTTAACCTCGAGACTGGTGACATCATCGGTGCGCAAAGGCCCTTAAGAAATAGATCTGCGATCGAAGGACAACTTTTGACGGATCTGTCATCTGCGTTGAAATCCGTCAACGCATACGATGAAAGCAGTGATAAGTCTATCGACAATCTAACACGAGCATTTTCTACCTTGACCACCCGGGAATTAGATATGTGCGAGCCAAACCTGGTGAATCGAATACGGGAAAATATGACGAGAGCGAAAGCACTATTTGAATGGTCCAACGGCAGTCTTATAACGGCAATGGAGTCTGGTCAGCACTTCCTTCTTGACGAAATTTCACTTGCGGAAGACTCAGTCCTGGAACGTCTTAATAGTGTTCTCGAACCCCATAGGTCTTTGCTTCTTGCCGAGAAGGGTCCTATTGATTCTTTGGTGGTTGCGAAAGATGGATTCCAGTTTTTGGCAACAATGAACCCAGGCGGAGACTATGGAAAAAGGGAACTCTCCGCTGCCCTAAGGAACCGACTCACTGAAATTTGGGTACCTCAACTTTCGGAAGCAGAAGATATCCTCCCAATTTTGTACGCAAAACTCGTGTCACCGATTCAGAGCGCGCCGAACTCAATGTTAACGTTTGCAAAATGGTTTAAAGAAACCTTCCAGAGCGCTTCAGCTGAATCGATATCTATCCGTGACCTATTAGCTTGGGTGGACTTTGTAAATCAATGCAAAGACCTCGACGAAATTTCCGCAATCGTTCACGGCGCGGCTCTGGTATACATTGACACCCTAGGCGCCAATCCTTCTGCGATGCTTCCTTCGGGCCCAGAAAATCTCAAACATGACCGACTTACGTGTCTTAATATATTAGGTAAAATTTTAGGCTTTGATGCTGTCTCAATCTACTTTCAGGAGACTTCTATATCTGTTGAAAGGAGCAAGATGAGAATTGGACCGTTTGTTCTGGAGATGGGTGCCGATTCTGTGCATGATCCCTACTTTTCCTTGGACGCGCCAACCGCAGTTGCAAACTCGTTGAGGATTGCTCGAGGCCTTCAGTTAGCAAAGCCCATTCTTCTTGAGGGTAGCCCTGGTGTCGGGAAAACAACACTTGTTGCTGCTCTTGCCCAATCTCTTGGGAAGCCCCTTACGAGAATCAATCTTTCTGATCAGACTGATCTGACAGATTTGTTCGGATCGGACGTCCCAGTCGAAGGTAGTGATATGGGAAGATTTGCCTGGAGCGATGCACCATTTTTACGAGCTCTGCAAACAGGTGGCTGGGTTCTTTTGGACGAGATGAATCTTGCCTCTCAATCTGTATTGGAGGGTTTAAACTCTTGTCTAGATCACCGTCAGCAAGTTTATATCGCCGAGTTGGATCAAACGTTTAAACGACATCCCGACTTTGTGTTGTTTGCAGCACAGAATCCCCATCACCAAGGAGGCGGACGGAAAGGCCTTCCTGCTTCGTTTGTGAACCGTTTCACTGTGGTGTATGCAGACTCTTTCAGCAGCAATGACTTGAAGATGATCTGCAAAAAGTTGTCTCCTGGGACTCCTGAATCTGACATTCAACAGCTGGTAGATTTTGTTTTGTCTCTGAACTCGAAAATAACGAATGACCGAAGTCTGGGAACTATTGGGGGACCTTGGGAAATTAATTTGCGAGATATTTCAAGATGGCTTAGGCTCCTTGAATCGACTCCAGTCCGAATTTCGCCCTCACAGTTCCTCGATGTTGTGATTAACCACCGGTTCCGCACACCTGCAGATAGAGCTCTCATTTCATCATTATATGCGCACATATTTGGATCATCTCCTGCAATTAAAAGCTATTTCCATAACCTTGGCGTATCACAATATCAAGTTGGCCTTGCGGTCCTTCAACGCAACCAGCTTGTACAAAATTTCAATGACTCTCATATTAGGATACTTCCCGGTGACTTACCGACTATGGAATCGTTGATATTGTGTATAGAGCAAGGTTGGCCTAGTATCCTCGTTGGACCATCTGGATGCGGGAAGACAACCATTTTGCACAAGCTTGCTGTTTTGAGTGGTTCCAAAATTGTTGAATTGGCATTGAACGCCGACACCGATACAATGGATCTTATAGGTGGTTTTGAGCAAGTGGACAATGACCGTAATCTATTAAGTTTTGTAGATGATCTTTTACAGTTTCTCCGGGATCAAGTTATCCACACTCAAACATTCGCTGGACAGGCAGGCATTGATAGTGAACTCTTACGATTTTACGAAGCTGTCAAAACAAATACAGCCCAGCTTGAAACCATCTCGGATGCGCTACACAATATCTCTCTCAAGGGGTTACATCCAAGCTTTTCTAAGTTCCATGAACGCGCCAAGGCATTGCTCAAATCAACCTCCGACAGCAAGACAATCGGATTTAAATGGACCGAAGGCATATTTATCCAAGCGGTTCAAAACGGACACTGGGTGGTACTAGACAATGCCAATCTTTGTAATCCATCTGTTCTGGATCGACTAAATTCGCTTATGGAACCAAACGGCTGTTTAGTTATCAATGAGCAGCGAACAGGTGATGGCACTGCGAACATAGTGACACCTCATCAGAATTTCCGACTCTTCCTCACTATGGATCCACGCCATGGTGAGTTATCACGAGCAATGAGAAACCGGGCCATCGAGATATACTTTCCGCCTAGTTCCAACAGAGTTATATCTACGGCTCCAGTGATATTTTATACGTCGGAATCGTCAATGTACCGCATCCGCTGTGCTCAAAATTCCACTTATTGCGGAACATCCGCGGACAATGAAAGTGATAAATTGGAGGTGTCTCTTGATCACTTAGCCAGGCACGATTTTTGCAATATCCAGAAATCCTCAGCTGCTTCCGTCGATCTATGGACTGCCAATCTGAGGTCCCCGACGATTCTTCGTCAAACTTTCGATCGCTACAACACCTTGTTGAACCGCGATATGGTGCATCCTTTGAAACGTGTTCTATCTAATGGAAGCTGGAATGAAAAGAAGTTTTTGAACTTCCAACAAAATATTGAAGTATGCAATGAATTCACCCATTCGTGAAAGGTAACTAACTGACATCGAATAGCCTCTGCATCCATTAATCAACGAGCCACGAATAGTAGCTTGCATAGTTCCAGAATCACAATCTTTTCTAGCGCAGCTAGCCAAACTTCAGGAGCTACAATCCAACGTTTGGCATTTCCACCAGGTTTTGTCCCAAGTCTACGACAGTTCGTTGACCAAAAAGCCCTCAGAAATGAACAGACTAGAAAGGTCAATTGCTTCAAAAAGGATTCCAGCGCTCATGAAGGAATCAACACAGCCAGTCGCTTTGTGCCTTTCCAACTGCGTCCAGTCTTTGAGTCAGACAATTGAGAGCGTCAATTCCGACATGCTTCACTGGGTTGACGTGACTGCCATAGTCAGTTTAATTTTGGAACTGTGCTTGGACATCTTCCGCATCGTTCAAGCAGACAACTTTGACGAGGGAATATTCCAAACGTATTTGCAACTTGGACAGTCTGTTTATTCACGCTTCAAACATGTTAAGCTTGATCTAGTCACGGTACTATCTCAATCTCTTGACGCCTTCCGTGCCAATTGGGGCCTATCTACCGGACAGAGTATGCAGAGGATGTGGAACAACTGGAGGCCAGCCACACCAATTGACCCTGCTCATTTAAAACTGATGACAGATTTGCAACAAGTTGCTGCCCGCTTTGATCACATTACTCTCAAAACAACATTGCCCTTCCCACAATTCAACCTATTTCGCCATTCGCTAGTGCAAGCGCAAATTGCACTGCTACAGGGGGCAGAGGCGAATGGTCTGATTCAGGTATGGAGCAGAGACTACCTCCCTTTCAGATATAAGCTGACGTGATTACAGGACCTTCAACAAGTGATTAATGACCTCGAAACTCGCGTGCTAGATTCCAGCCTGGTGTCATGGCCTTACTTCTCCTTAGAGTTTGAAGCCCTGTCCCAGTACCACGATCTTATTGATTCCAACTCACCCAGTAATTCGGACACAACACCTCTGTTCCCTGGTGTACTGCAGCTACTTGCGGGACGCCCATCTCGTCCCCATGATATCTCGATCCTCGCGAACCCCGTCCCTGAGCTTCTGTCCAGAATTTCACGCTTCTCAGGTTTCCAATCCTTCTCACGTAGAGCATTTGCCCTTCGAGGAACCATTTCATTGTCATTGATCGAAAAACTAACATCCCTTGGAAATGTGCCTTTGAAAGGAATGGCTCTCCTTGATTCTGAACTTAATTTCATAGCTAAAGGCTTCTGCTCGAGCACCAGCCAAATCGTGCAGGATCAATTTTCGATGCTCCAAAAACAACTAACAATTGTTCTTCAAGAACTTTTGCTTTGCCATGAGGATTTAATCGACCCTGCTTCGTTCCAAAACGCAAATACCTATCTACAGCTGTTTAGTCATGACTTTCAAGCAAGTCAGCTGGTCAATGTCCAGATATTACAGCTAAAACTGAGAGATACTTTGGATAAACAACACTACTTTAATGAATTTGCGTCAAGGTCGTTCACTAAAATTCTCTCCACGTTTTTAAGATTCGATAACGGGAGCTCGGTGGCATACGTTCACTTGGGAGCCTCCTGTATTCATCTTGCTATGGCATGCCTTCGACTCTTCGTGCCGAATCGTCTTTTCGACCCGTCACTTAGTTTGGTTGTTCAAAGACAACAATACACTCAACGCTCCATGGAAAAAGTTAAGAGACTCAAAGCATTGAAAGAATTTGAATCGTCATTCTCAGGGCAAGAGTCGAGCTTACGTATTCGGATTGTCGAAGAAGAACTGCGCTTATTAGGTTCTGCGCCGCCTTTGCCGCCGGTTTCTCGGCCCCACCCCTCCCAATCCAGTGAACTACAGGGAGAGTTTATTAACCTCTTAAATTCGGTTTTGAATGAGAATCCTGATACAATTCTCAATTCCCTCCAGGATATGACCAAATTTAATCCTATCACGAGAGTCCACCAACGAGGCGAACTTTTACAGAAGAATATCCAGCAAATATGTTTTCGCCTCACCACAAATTATACGGCATACGGCGACCTAGTCATTCCAATTGTCCGTTTCCTGGAGTTGCTTCATCTTGGTGTAGACTTAGTTCTGTGTCCCAAACTTAATTCCGGAGCAGAGCAAGGTTGCAGCATCCGGACTATCAGCCAAATGACACCGCTGATGAACGGGGGAAAGGTCAATCTCTCCGAACTGAAACCAAAAGAATCTCGCCTACCTAACTCGGAGAAGATAGAGATTGGATTGCAGCGGCTTTCAGTGCTGAAAGCGTTCCAAAATACGGATCCTGAGACCCTTTCAAGTGCCTCAAATCGTGAACTTCTCCGTGATATTTTCAATGACATTTTCGCTATTTGGAAACAGCAACTGGAAGTTGATCAGAACAAAGAAGCTCAAAGGTCGAACCTATACCGGTATCGAGGATCATTCGAGGATGACCAGGAAGTAGATGCCGATGAGTTTTTTCAGCTATTCCCGTCGTTTGATGATGGAATTGAAAGTGATCCTGAAAATGCAGCTGTTGCAAATTTTGACACCAAAGTTGTTTCTCTGAAGCTATTTCGTGTGCTTAGTAGTCTGTTCTCTGAGAATGATAAGGAGTCGACACTGCGGCATTTAGTGATGGATTCCACGAAGCTCCTTGGCTTGATCATGTCCAATGGATCTCCAGATCTTCCGGTCGCCGACCCCAAATCGCATCTGCTTGGCGCGATTCTGTTGCTAGACGAGATAAAAACCGCAAAGTCACCGACTTCTTACAACTTTTATTCAGATCCGAATTTGGTGGAAGTTGAGAAGCTCGCAGATCTGGTTGAAAGAACACGGCTGCGTTTCACAGAACTTCAAAAAACATGGCCGGAGCATGCCACCCTGGGGGATGTTATTGCCTGTTGCGGCGAGATCTTCTTATTCAAGCATCAGGAGCCTCTGGCGAAATTCATCACCAAAGCAGAAAAACTTCATTCTTTCATCTATGAGTGGCAGCTTGTGGCAAGTAAGGAGTTCTCTGCTGCTAAGTGTTATGATGATTTAACCTCCCTTCTAATAAGTTGGCGACGCATTGAACTATCTACATGGGCTCGCCTGTTGGACATCGAAAATGAAAAATGTGATAAAGATGCGAGCGCCTGGTGGTTTGTTGCCTATGAGGTGGTAATTGCGGCGCCACTTTTACTAGTTCAAGACGGTCACCCATTAACTGAGCACTCAATCGATCTTATCGCTACCCTTGAGAAATTTATTTGTTCCACCCCAGTGGGCCAATACAAGTCTAGACTTCAACTCGTCGAAAAGTTCAAGATGCTATTGCAGCTGTACGCATCGGATTTCCCTCCCCTAGACCATTTGAGCGGCGCCATAGACAACCTTCTTCACCACTACCTCCCTTTTGTGCCAATGATTGAAAAATCACTCAATGAGGGTCGACAATCATTAGAGCATGATATTCAGCAAACTATTCAGTTGGCAAGTTGGAAAGACACAAATATTAACGCTCTTAAAGAAAGTGCACGTCGCTCTCATAATAAATTGTTCAAAGTCGTTCGAAAGTATCGCAGTCTTCTTGGCCAGTCCTCAGAAGGCTTGTTGACAAAGGGGCTCTCTGAGCTGCCGGATCACACAGAGCCCTTATCGGATAACCGTATCTTACCTCCCAGCCCTGTTTCTCCTGGTGCACTTAACATATGCCGCGAGAATATCCATGCTTGGGATCAGAGAGCCATTCGATTTATGGACCCCGATGGGGCGGTCAAGAGTATGCAACGAGTGTACGAAAATTCTCTAACCGGGTTATTGGCCCACGAGGAGCTTGACGTGTTCACTCGCGACGTAATTGATACCATAGCCGAATTTAAATCAGAAACTCCAAAGATCCTGACAGATGAAAACAAAGGCGAGATCCAGCACCTGAAAAATAGGAAAAAGCGATTTTATGCGGAAAAGCTTAAAGACCTTCGTTTCATGGGGATTCGTTCTAACGTCGGGACTGATGTTCTTGATAGTCAAAGATCTGTCGCTGCTGTACTCTCTACGACTCGCAGTCTCATGCCATCAACTGCATCAAGTCAAATCAGAAGTGCGGACTCTTACTTCCACCGATTTTTGGACTTGGTGCCCAGAGTGCGGATTTTGTCGCACGGGTATTCTGAAGACCTTAGTAACGTTGAAGTTGCAAGGAGCATAGGATCTATTGAGGCACTCCTTCATTGGATATTAAAGCAAAGAGAAACGCTGTCGTCGAAATTGGACAACTATACCGCGATAGAATCCACGGTGCGACAAATGAGGATTGTATCCAACCCTGAAAATGATCTATTATTCAAAAGTATCGGCTTCGCTTCAGATCACCGTGACCTTCGAGGATCGATACGGTGGCTTTCTACTGTCATTGGTGTCTGCATTTCTACCCTTCAGATTCATGCAAACCTTGCTGAGATTGATTCGTCTGAAGTTTTAAAAGCACTAAGTTATTGGAAAGAGGACCTTAGATCGTTACTAGCCTCAATTGAAAACTTGGAAGCTTTACCAGCTGGGTTATCTACAAGCACCCATGAGAAACTATTTTCCGATGCCCGGAGATTAGTTACAAACATACGATCCGATGTACTGAGATGGATCAATAAACATGCTGAGATGGCTTTCGCGTTGGAAAAGATAGTTCCGTGGACAGAATCGAGCACTACAACTGCAGCACAAGACTGCAACGGTCAAATCAACATTTCGCTCCAAGAGTTTGACTCTCTACTCTTAACCGCAATGGACAAAATATTCATTGCCATGCAAAGGATTAGTTCTTCCCTATCAGCAGCTCCGTCATCCAAAGATACCCCAGCCTGGCTGGCAAAATCCGAACAAGCGATATCAAAAGCCTGTGCAGAGCTCCACATGATGGATGTAGCCACTAGCATTTGCTCAGTGTTAGCTCGGATTCAGCATATATCTGCGACAAATCCAAATTGTCTTGCAGTGGTTGGCGCTGCGGTATCCGTTGTAATGCCACTCACAGAACAATATAAGGCGATATGTAATGACATTCTCCACCGATATTCCACCCTTCATCGGGAGATTTGTAAAATGGCTTATCTCCTAGCAAAGTCATTTAACCATATCGCCTCAGAGGGCTTCTGTAGCCCTTCTGAGAGCTCAGGTGAGAAGGGAAAGTCAGACCAGTTGGAAAACGGGACTGGACTTGGAGGTGGAGAGGGGGCTGAAGATATTAGCAAAGATGTACAGGATGACGAGGATTTGTCTGAATTAGCTCAAGAGAAGCAGAAAAAGGATGGGGAGAAGGACGAACAGGAAGACGCAGATGATGCTGTGAACATGGACCAAGAGGATCTTGAGGCAGATTGGAGTGATTTTGAAGACGAACAGGAGAAGGACAAGAGGAATGGCTCAGACCAAGAGGAAAAGGACGATATGAATATTGATGAAGAAACTGGTAGTGTTGATGAGCTGGACGTGTCCACAGTTGATGAAAAGATGTGGGACGGATCAAAGGATCAAGAAAAAAAGGATACTGAAAATGACCAAGGAAAAGGAGAACCGGAATCGGGGGATAAAACTGCTGCCTCTGACAAAAATATTGGGAAAAATGGTCAAGATGAAAACGGAGAGGAAATCGAAAACGAGGACTCGGAACCTCCTGATGATGAAGGAGAAGCCATTGGTAGGGAAGATATGGATATAGCTGATCCGCATGCAAAGGAAGAACCAGTTCTCGATTTACCCGAAGACATAGAGCTGGGTGGGGCAGAAAACGAATGTAAAGACGACTCTGATTTGGGTTATGACCTAGGGAACATGTCAGATGATAATGAGAGCAAATGGGAAGGCGAACCGGACGCTGCAGAACCAAATAACAGCCAGGATCCCGATTCTCAAAAGCAACACGAGGGTGAAGACCATGAAGAAGAAACCAGCGACGAATGTGAGGATGGTGAGACCCACCAAGGGGAACCTGAGGCTGAGGCCGAGACAGTACCAGAGGAGGAGAAGAAAGGACTCTTGGAAATGGAAAGAACAGATAGTCAAGCAGATCTGGAGAGTGTCGCTTCAAGTGAGAAAGTTCCTGATGGTCTAGGTGTCGACCAAGATCAAAATCAAGAAAAGGGAGCATCTGGCAAGGCAACTCAGGAGCATGGCTCTAAAGACGAGGATCAGGAGCACAACTCGCCGACAGGAAATGCTGACCAGGGTGAAAACGGGAAGGATGCTAGTGATGCATTGGGCGGTCGAGATGATGGCAAGCTTCATGATTCTCAAACACAAACTTTCAAAAAACTTGGCGACATTCTCGAGCAATGGCATCGCCGGCAACGACAGATCAAGGAAGCCTCTGAAAACCAAAAAACTCCGCAGAATCAAACACAGGATGCCAACATGGAAGACGCGGATTTTGAGCATCTTGCCGACGATCAGGATACTGCAGTTACTCAAGCTCTTGGTCAAGCAAGCGAGGAACAGGCCAAAACTCTTGATCAAACCAACGCTGTGGAATCCGACATGAATCTAGAAGAAAGCGAGTTCCTTCCAGATGCTGGCGAACTTGAAAATCTCCCTGTTCAACCATCCTTAGAGGACCGAATGGATTTGGACCAGAAACCAGGTTTACCAGAGAACCATGCGTCGAGTTCACTTGTTGCGGCTGACAAGTTTAGGGACAATATGCCAGGCGATCACAAGAGTCAAACCGAGGAGTCTCAAGAAGTGGAAGACATGGATACTCATTTATCTGAGCTCCACGTCAGTTCAGAATTGGCTCCATTGACACCCCGGGAGGAAGCCCAACGACTGTGGTCTCACTACGAGTCAGTTACTCACGACCTCTCTCTCGCGCTAACCGAACAGCTACGGCTAATCCTTGCGCCTACAATGGCGACGAAGCTTCGGGGTGACTTCCGGACCGGAAAACGGCTCAACATCAAGCGAATCATTCCGTACATCGCATCTCAATACAAACGTGACAAGATATGGATGCGACGATCTGCCCCTTCGAAGCGAAGTTACCAGATCATGCTTGCCGTTGACGACAGCAAATCAATGCTCGAGAGTGGCAGCGGCCAACTCGCTTTCGAGACACTGGCCCTTGTGGCAAAAAGTTTAAGCATGCTAGAGGCAGGGGATCTCTGCGTTCTCAGTTTTGGAGATGAAGACCACGTTCGCGTGGCTCATGAATTTGGCAAACCTTTCTCATCTGAAGCAGGCGTCCGGATCTTCCAGCAATTCAGCTACCAACAGACTGGCACAAATGTTCGAAAGCTTATTTCAGACTCGATTGCTCTGTTCCGAGAGGCAAAAGTGAAACGTTCACGTTCGAGCGGAAGTAGAGACCTCTGGCAGCTGGAACTCATCATATCGGATGGAATCTGTGAAGATCATGAAACCATTCGCCGGCTAGTTCGACAGGCACAGGAGGAGCGAATCATGATAGTATTTATCATTGTCGATGCAGAGAAAGGTAATTCTATTCTTGATTTAACACAAGCTAGTTTCGAGCCTGACGGCCTGGGAAATGGGGAGATGAAGTTGAAAATGAAGCGCTATCTCGAAGGGTTTCCATTTGCGTATTATCTTGTGGTTAGGGCTGTACAGGAGTTACCGGCTATTTTAAGTCTGGCGTTAAAACAATGGTTTGCGGAGGTTGTAGATGTATCCGGGTAGAATTTTGTACCATTGCATTACCACTATAGACTGGGTTCTGGGTTGAGTACTCCTCTACTTGTTAGCGATGTTTGAATGATATTTTCTATTATAATACCTCTTGTGCATAGTTGCCAGGTTTTGCTTAGCTAACTTCTCTTTTTTTTACACTTAACTAGGTAACTAACTAGTTAACTATATTTACTAAAGTCATTTTTATTTATCATTTTATATTGACTTCATAGTTCCCTGAGTGTAGAATTATTCATTAAAGCCTTTTAATTTACAATGAACAGACGCAATCGCCGATCAGTGGTGATTGGTGTAGAGAGCAAAAGATATTTAGAATGAATTTATATAAAATTTTTATATTCATAATGCAACACAGGAATATGTGACAGTAATGAGCAAGTTAGCGCTCTGATCAGATTCTATATTGCAGGCTACCCAAATGCAACAAATTAAATCAAATTTGAAAACTCCAAATACCAACCATGAGACAGACTAATATGCCCTCCATTTCCCCGTCGACCAAGTCGTACTAAGTGCTAGAAATGTGCTGTGTATAAGACCTGGGAGAGAATACTCTCTGGGAGAAGGATATAGGGACCTCCGATAACCTCCCGTCCATATTTTCAGGGACAGCCCGGTCCCAATCCCAAGCCCAAGCAAAAATACACATACATCTGTTTACCATCCATACTTACTTCCGGCTTCCTTCTTATTCCTTTTTCCTGTCGCAAAGCTCTCCTCCAGCGCCTCGCGCTGACTACTAACCGCATTAACCAACTGCTGCAAACTGTGCTTACCCGGAGCAATCGCACGAACGGGATTATGTTGATGGGCGGCCAGCTCAACTTCTGATGCTGACAGGAGATATGCAGCATTTGAGGAGTACTCCTGGTCTGTGTTGAATGTGATGATGTTGTGGTTGGAATGTTCTGCACCAGTGGAATTAGATGAAGAGGCGCCTTGGCGACCGAGCAGTTGGCGCTTTTCGGCGCGAGAGAGGTTTAGATCATCAGCTATGCTGGCAAGGGTTTGTTGCCGCTGCTGTTGTTGTTGGTTAGACGCAGGTGGATCGAACGGTTGGGATCCTGAAGGTACCATTGATGTTGCTATTGGGGGTTGGGATCCTGCTGGTGCGCTGTATACCAAAGGTTTATAGGTAGAAGAGGAAACCTGTGGAATAGGTGCTGGTTGTTCTTCTTCTTTACCAAGTCCAAAAAGGCTAACTTTTGGTTTCTGAGCTGGTTTAGCGATGGAATCGCACACTTTCATCTGCTGCTTTGTGACAGCAGACTCAACAACTGAAGCAGGCTTTCCTCCCCCCGATATAGCTTGAGAGGGCGATGCTGCAGTGGTCTTCACTTTTTTCTTCGTGGTACCCCTAGCCACTGAAAGTGGTTTGAACATCATCGCATTTCCCTTGGGTTTAACAGCCAGCTTCTCTTCTACCTTCTCCCCAAAAGCGCCAGTTATCTCGTCGCCAGTACCACCGCTACCACTGCCTGTGCTCGTACCTTCTCCACCTCCCTCCTTTGTCCCAGAGTTAGCCTTATTATTAAGATCCGACCTCATTTGCGCATCAGCCCGCCTATCAAACCCTGGCTCTGCGCCCGTCTTCAAACTGGAAATCCTGCGCGCATGTGCCGCTGCTACCCCATCCCCTTTCTTATCTGTTCCAGTTTGAATAACAGGCCCCTTCCGCTTGGGCGCGGGGAGCAAAGAGTTGAATCCCGAAAACGCACCGCCACCGCCTTGGGTACCTATCCTGAGGCGTTTCCTTGCAGGACCATCGCCATCATCATAAGTATTGCTATCTCCCTGCACATCGGGCAGGCTCACAAGGATTTTGCGTGGGTTTTTTCGGTCAATGAGAGGTTGGAAGGTTTGTTTGGTAGTGGTACTCCTGGATGATGCGGGGAGGGTAGATATCTTCTCTCCTGGAGCTTGAGTAGTGGGAGTAGATTCCGAATCTGAGCCTTCAGAGTCCGAATATGATACCAACGCCATGGCTGTAAAATGAGTTGTGTTTATGAGTTTGGATCATGATCGTTCGACGTTTGTTGCCTCCAGAGCTTGGGAGCTTCCAAAATCCAGGCCAGTATTATTATGTCACGTGATATCAATTCGGGATCTGCCTTGAGTTCCAAGGGGCATTCCATTTTCACAAAAAAGTTATCTGGAGATGAAAGACATTAGTTGGTAAAATAGGTGCTAAATAATATTTTCCTTTTGGTTTGGCAATACGGTTAAAGAGGCGTGTGATCGTCCTCCGGGCTCTCACCTCCAGATATGCATCCCCTGGATTTCAGGAGACAAGGATTTGAGGAAACCGAAAATTATAAATCCCGGGGTTAAAACTAATTACATTTATATATGGCAAAAATAGTTCAAGACAGACCTTAATTTTATGACCCCGGTTGTATCCTGAAAAGAGTATTTTTAAAAACAGATACATAGCGGAAAGAAACCAATATTACGACCTGCTTTCCTGTCTCAACAGGGTCTGTTTAGCAATCCTCAACTCAAGCGCCACAGCATTATCCATCTCATCCAGTTCAAAGACAACTTCATCAATCGAGACACGCCCATACGCCACGCCATCAACTGACGCCCAGCTGCCGCAAACGCCACTAAAAACCGAGTCGGTCGTCACATTGTTAATAGCGACTGTGTTTGGAATATCTAAAAGAACACGAAAGGATGTTCGTGACATGACTGACTTGCACGAACTATCGGTGTACTTTGTTTTTAGCCCTGTGGGCTGGAGGCGGAGACCTATCTTCGATATGGGTTCGGTTCTTCGGAAAAGGGAAGAGAAGTAAACTTCCAGTGGGACACCATTGACGGACATAGAGTCAATAATGAGCCCCGGGATTTCACCTTTTCTATTGCCTCGAATCTCCAGCATAGTTGCTTTTTTATTTTCTGTCCCTGTGGAAGATGAGTACGTTCCAGCGTAGTCTGCTACAGCTCGAATTCTGGCTGCCTCGTCCAAAGCGTCCCTGAGCAAATCGATAATCAGGTCCGTCAGTAGTGATCTTTGGGTACCAGGGTTAGCGCCGGCAGTTAGGATTGTAAAGCCAACGTCGTGGTCAGGGCTCAGGCCGAGGATCGAGCCATATTTGTTCAAGTCGCCGGTTTTCGTATAAAAGTCAATTGTTCTTGGATGAGACGTTCGCAAAATCTCCCAAGGGCTGCCAACGGAGATTCCGAAATCGGAAGTGTGAGAATTAGGTTTTAGCCAACGTCTGGTGTCCGCTGGCGAAATCAGACGAGATTGGAGAATTGACTGACCCACGAGAGCTAGGTCATTCGCACTTGAATAAAATCCCGCTGCAGGGTTGGATGAGTCAAGCGAAGCATTCCATTCAGCTGATACAGTATCAAATGGGATAATACCCCAAGACGTAGGGGGCGTTTTGACTCCGAAACGTTTGAGTTTGAGTGGGTCGATGAGCGAACGCTTGACTGATTCTTCAAACGAAACTTTTGTTATCCCTTCAATAGCGTATCCCAAGATATCATAAGCAGGATTAGAGTATATCGGAGTGCTGAAGGGAGCAAACACTGGATCACGGTTTATGAACTCCTCGAACATATCTGAAAGGAGAGGAGATCTTTTAGTGGTGATGCGAACGTATGAACAAGGTCTACATTGGCACGTACCTTTCCTACTGCATGGCTTGTAGACAAATCCTTTGAAACCGCATGTGGGTCTCTCAAAGTCATTTAATAGTGGAAATCCTAACTGAGTGGTTTCCGATTGATTGAAAGTGAACGCGAGATCGTTGAAATAGGCTAATGATAAGTTATTATAGGTAGATCCAGAGAAGATGCAACACAACTGGAAAACTTGCCTCGGCCAAGTCCAGATAGCTGTCCCGCAAGAGAGCCAAGTGTAATGTCTCTCCATTGTGGGAAGAGTGTAGCGTCTGGGCTATCACCATTCGTCTTGATTGCCTCCACAATTTCGGGAACAAATCTTGCGATAGGCTCGTCTAGTTTGCCGAAACCTTCCTCGATCAAAAGCGTATATACAGTGATAACTTTCGAGACACTGGCTATTCTATACATTGTATCACCATTGAGTTTCTGGCCTTTGGCTATTGAGCCCTTGAGACCAGGAGCATCGTGGTAGTATGTGTATAGCAAAGAATCCTCATAGGCCGAGAATATGTTAATTGAAAAAGATGTTGAGTTAGCATCCAAGCCGGATGGATAGCTAAGAAGGTTTTTGAGGTTCGACTCGAATTCCGCAATTGCTTTCTTCCAGGTTGAAATGGAAGAAAGTCCGCGAGGTGGGGGGAAAATTGGTCCAAGAAGAGGGCACTCCGCTGCGTAAAGACTTTTGCAGAACGACAATACAGTCAAAACGGATGGGATGAAATATAGCAACATATTAAATTAAAATCAGTGAAGTCGCATGTGGTCTCAAGTAACAAAGAAACCGCCGGAACTGCCATTACCAGAAGACTAATTTTTTCCCCACGATGATATTTCTATGCTGAAGCAAGTGGGGCACACGGCTATTTGTAGCTTCTGTACTCCACAAACGCGGGCTGACAACCACAAAAAAGGTATATAAAATGCCCCGCTGGAGTTCGACCCTGTTTTGCAATTGGGCTCTGCGTAGCTGAAAGGCCTCTGATGGACCGAATAACTCAAAAATGCCGCATTTTTTGAGAGGGCAGTTCACCCAGAGTTCAAAATGACTAGGCAGCCAGCGGCGGTCAAATCCATGGTGGCGCATGAAAAAGTACGTCAAGATCGAAGGGTGTGCAAGACCCTTGGTTTCACTGATACGCAGGGCTGGCATGGCGCATGGCGTAGATTTTCGCGGGTTGAATCCACCAGGTTAACGCGAGAGTGTCAAATTTAAATGATGTGTTCAGAGACAGAAAATCATAAAGAACCAATACACTCATAAAAGCCTGGAGTTTATCGACATAATTCAGCGAATAAGAGCTAAGAGTAACGTCCAAATTTCAGAGCTCCTCATCCAGCTATCTGCTAAGGTTGGGGCAGGGTGACGGGATGATAAACACTCGCAGTGATGATCCAAAGAGGGGAACGCGAGATAATGATCTTCAATCATTCATGTCTCAAATCTCACAAGAGGGGACCATTGCAAATCCAGTTGTGATATGCCATCACAGTTCAATTGCAAGTCTGCGACTACAGTTGTCATTGGCGTGAAAACTGAAAACCTCAGGCTGTTCACGATGTTGATTTAAAGCTGACCCGCAATTTTTCACGCTATGTCCCACCACTTTTCGGACTTTTCCTATTCTGCATTGGAGCTCACTTTAACCTTAACCTTGACCTGACAGCAAGAATTCAGAGAGTTCAACTGCATCGATCCTCATCAGTAAATTACATATGCGTCAACTTTATTCGCCCGCTATTTCGTGACGGTCGCGTCGACCTGAGTTCTCAGGTCACCAGGTAGGGTCCATATTTTTGGTAAAACCAAGAGCAGCCCAAGCACGAAGTTACGCAGCCTGACGTGGTCAACATGATTAGGTTCCGGCTTTTATCTTGTGTCGGTCGATGCTAGAGTCGCCGACAAATAGACAAAATTCATTCGACGAGGAATTATTAAGACACGGGTGAATGTGGCTGAAGAATGAAAGCAGTGTACGCGTTTCATCTTAATTCTAGAACAAGTAATTTCTAGCTAGACCTTTGGCAGTGATGTCATGTAAGAGAATAGGCAGTCAGTGGTCCGTGCTATTTCATTGCAACGAAGGCATTGAGGTCGTAGAAAATTCGTCATTCTATGAAGCAATTTCGCATCCAAGTGTCGTATTAGGGTGGTAACAGTCTTATGGCCGCCTGGGCTTCTGGTGTGGCAGCACGTTCAACTAAACATCATAGGAACTTA
This sequence comes from Paracoccidioides lutzii, assembly GCF_000150705.2. NCBI lineage: Eukaryota > Fungi > Ascomycota > Eurotiomycetes > Onygenales > Ajellomycetaceae > Paracoccidioides > Paracoccidioides lutzii. Next base: position 433,839 of record NW_015440947.1, on the reverse strand, counting down.
GATGTCCCCCAAACCTATACGGCGTAAAAGAGCGTAGATCCTCAGAAATTTTCTAATTTCCAATCCTGGAAATGCGTTGACCAAGAGAATATTAAAACAACGTTTCGTTTACCTCACTTATCCGCCCGCCCGCGCTGCTCCACCCACATGCGATCCAGTATCTGAAATACCTCTGTTGCGCTCTTGACAATCTGCTCCTCCATGCCAAGCGATCCATATCGATGCTGCATTTTATCCGGATGCCATCTGACACGCTCAATCTTCAACACAGCAAGAAGACCAGATGGGTGAGAACATGATTTCTTCCCCGCAAGGCAACCAGACGTATCTGCGGGACTGGGCATCGGTGCATTTCGTATGAAAGCCTCAACAGCCTCAGGAGTGATATCCCTGCGCTTCCCCGATTCAACAGGCCAACAAATGAGGTTTCGTAATTTTCCATGACTGTCATTTTCAGTTGAGCGCTTGTTGGGATCCAGCACTGTGGCAGCAGTAACAGAATCGCCATTTTTCGATGTCAAAGCTGAGGGTGAAGGTGCACCTCCACCACTAGTAGTAGCGGCAGTAGCGGCAGTAGCGGCAGCACGGGCACGCGCATTCAAATCCTCCCAACTATCTAAATACCGCCTCCAAACATCCAGCCAAACATCCGCCTTGCGTTTCTTTATCTTCCGCTCCTGACCCCTCCGTAATCTCTCTTCAATCACCCTCTCAAACTCCTCACGTTCACCCTCCCACCCCGTCCCATTTCCTCTCCTAGCCTCGTCCCGCCGCCTCTCCTGCTCTTTCCGCTTCCGTTCCCTGTCCTCAGCAATAGCCTCATGCGTATTTTCCCACATGCGCGCACGAACGTACGCAGCATACTCTTCATCCGTCATCTGCTCCAACTCCCCGCCGCGATCCAGACGCGGGTAGATGTGGATTGGCTGACCATATACCGATTCCCAGTATGCCGCGCCCTCATCGTCAGCTAGGGCGTCGAAAAGGGATTCGCGGAATGCATCGTTGGGAGGCATAGTGGATGGGTGGAGACGGTCAGCAGCGGACTGGGAGTGGTGGGAGGATTTGTGATGCTTCGAAGAGCGGTGATGGCGATGGTGATGACGCCGGTGATGGCGCTGGCGGGATGATGAGGATGTTTCGGCGTCACCGTTACCCACTAGGCCTCCTGGTTTTGATCTGGAGGTCGAGTTGCGATGTTTGGATTTGAAACGAAATTTACTCCGCTGGGCAGTCGAATATTCGTCATCCATGTTTTAACAATGTGTTTATGATTGCCGCGGGGTTCTGTGAATGCCGCTCCGATTGTCAACGATGTGAATGTCAGATTCGAGGATAGCAAGGCCCCCGAAGTAGCATGCAAGATAACTGAATATTACATTTGGCCAGAGAAGGGCATGCTATGTCATGTCACGGACGTCGTAGAATAGTTGTGAAGCAGCAAGCGCGGGATCAAACTTGCCATCAGTATTGTTTGGGATAGCAACTTTGGCCAAGTCAAGGATACATAACTGAACGACTGTTTCACACATCGCAAGACTAGGATAATCATGGGTCGTAGCGGTAGGTAGACATACAGTTCAACGGCGTAATCAATCTGAACTCCAAGTTCTGTCATGCATAAGATCACATGACCGAGAGAAGCTCCCCTCCGAAACCCGAACCTTAATCGAGGGGCTACTCTGGGCGCCATTAGGGATGACGGGCCGAGTCCGTCCCTGGAACTTTTAGAGCACCAGACAAGGGCTTTTAACTATAGAGCACCCGGAGGTCCAGTACATCGGGCGTAATTTACCACTTGGACACCTAATGTTCAACTTGCCTTTTCTGACTTTCACACACTGTCTGTATGGCCCTAGTTTACACCCCTCTTCCAACCTAAGGTAGCTAAGACTTTTGGCGTTCCGGGCGACACCACCCGTAACCACCTTGAATATAGTTACTCCTTTATGGCACCGCTTTGAAATATTGCTGTCCCTGTTTAACATGGTCACGAATTCCAAGCATATAATTTGTATGTACTGCACAGAGCTGGCAAGTTTGCTTTGCACGGTAGATGTCTGATACCTTATGGAAATTAATAACATCTTCACCCGGGTCAAGCGAACTTATCAAACGCAACGAGATCCTCCCTCAATGCCCCTTTTTCATTTAAAGGGAACTTCACGTTCAATTTCTTTACTCCCAAGGCACTTTTGTCGTCAACAGATTAAGGGCAATGTATGTGTTAACAGAGGCGGCCCGGAAGTGCATTCCAATACCAAACAAGGAAAGCAGCCAATAACCAGGGAATACTGAGCTTTTCAAACAGGTAACAAATCAGGTAATGTTCAGAAGCCAAATTTCCCACCAGCGGAGAATTTGAAGGGTCGTTAAGGTATTTCGACGCTTTCATACATCCATTCCAAGCTTTTCAAGGATGGAAACCTCGAAGGTTGGAAATTCAGCATTGTGACATATGCGAGAGGCGCAAACAAAAAAAAAAAAAAAAAAGAGAAAAGAGAAAAGAGAAGAGAAGGGAAGAGAAGAGAGGAATAAAAGAGGAAAATAGGTAAAAGAATACAAAGTACAAGACAAGACAAATGCCAAATAGTTCAAGTCAAGCACTTCTGGATTTACTTTGTCGATTGATGTTTTGTATTTATGTACGTATGTTATGTGTGTGCAGGAGGGATGTTTTAGGGCATAGTGGTTGCCCGAGAAATTTTGATGAGCTTTTATCCAAGGATCCGAAGATGAGGGAAATGAGGTATGTGAGATGAAAAGAAAACGGAGAGAGAAAAAAAAAATTAAAAAAAAGGGGGGGAGGGAAGATGAATAAGAAAGCAAAAGACCGGGACAAAAGTTAAAGGAAACCGTAAGACTTAAAAGGTATAAAAAGCAATAGGGGAATAAGAAATGATGGATAAAGTTACATTATAAAGAATCCAATGCATGCACGCACCGGGGAACGCACCATACACACGAATCAGTAAAAGCCAGAAAAAAAAAAAGAATTTCAATCTATCAGCAACAGGAAAAGGGAGCTTTTAAAAAAACAGAAGACAAGACGAGAGTAAAAATGAGAATCAAAACCTTCGCTTTTGACTGGCCCTATACGCCGTGAATCCAACATAAACAGCAACAACAAGAACCAGGAACATAACAACCTTGAACAAAAACCACAACCACCCACCGCGACCATGATCACGACCAGCACTACCACTCCCATCATGTTGCCTATGATATGCGGGCCCCTTCCCCGTCTCGGACAACACCTTCTCCTTCTCCTTCTTCCCCGCAGCGTCGGCCCCCTGGTTCGCGGGCACCTGGCTATAAAGCGAGTACGTATTAATAGCGATGATGTCATGATTATCGCTCAGTTCGCCCGTTTCGGCGGAGAGGCCTAGGTAGGCAACTGTGGGGATATTGATGGGTTGTTCGTCGGAGGCTTTGATCGTGAAGCAGGGGGTCCAGGAGTAGTCGGATTTGTATTGGAGTTCGAGGGAGAGGAAACTGTCTTGGAAGTAGGTTAAGCGGGCTTTGGTGGGGATTGAGGCGCCACGGAGGCCTCGGGCCTGGTTTTGATTCATTAGCTTTAAAAGGGGGAACAAAAGTGGTAGCGAAAAGCAAAAGATGGGGTTAGAGGTCTGATACTTCATACCGAGCAACCGGCAAGTTCATTTGCCTTCCCGTCATGAGCCTGATCATATGCCGTATTCCCATCACCCATCATGGCCATAACATACGGGAACGTCACAGACGCCCGGTTATTCTTATACGTGTCGAAAAAGATGCCCAGACCCTCGAATTTATCCGTGGATCCGAAGACAGGACCTTTCGTCGCGCGTTGCTTAGTGAGCCATAGCGCCATGCCATCTCCATGAAGGTTTCCTTCGCCATGGATACTGAATTCGAGTTCGATCTATAAAAGTGAAGCAGTTTAGTTTCCGCCCGAGTTCACTTTCGTCCAATTTACGAGAGAGGAAGTAACTACCAACCTGCCAATTAGTTGCCGTTAGGGGTACGCGCGAAAATAGCCAACCTTGCCGCGATTGGAGAGCTGGGGTGAGGCGGATGTATCTAATTTCCCAATCGACAAGAGTAAGTGGATCTATTGGCTTCTTCTAGGCTGCGGAAATGACACTATTGTCATGGATGGAAAGAAAATTGGAACACTGAGTGGAATAGGAGGGTCCGGAGACATACTGATCAGCGCGAACAACAGTATCACCTCCAAAATCGAACCAACGATTATCCGAATCGGAATCTAAGTATGGCTGCAGAACGGGTGCATATGTCAATTGGAGCTCAATCTAAGATTGCTCCTCTGGATTTCCCTTTGTTTCTTTCCAACGCACCTGAGTAAGAGTGTATGCTTTCATCTAGATATGCAGGGAGGGCATAAGGATCAGTAAGAGTTTCGAGCGGATATAAGAACCAGAATAAGGAAAAGACACAACACATACAGGAACTCGTTTAACATCAGGATGATTTTCGAAGTCATTAGGATCTTCGGAGGTGTGGGCCAAACCCAGGCCTAGCCCTAGCATCCATAGCCAGAGGCACGGGAGCAATCGTAACAACATTGTTCGTCGTCACAGGGCGGAGGCGGGAGGCCGTAAAGAGGGGTGTTAAATAAGTTCAGTGGTAAATCCAGTGGGGGGAAAAGGACAGTAGGAAAGAATGTAATAAGGAGAAAGCGTAGAGGTAAAAGAATTATAATTTAGGGGTTCGTGTCACCGGGACATCAGGGTATCGAATATATGCCCTTCACGGGAACAGGAATTCCTATGTTATATAACTAGCGGGCCAATGTTTTTGATTGATGAGGATAAGGAAGTAGATTGGGAAATGAGTGTGGATGGATGGACTTTCAACGCATCGACGACTGCGTTTTCTTGATTCTCCGCAAATAGTCAGAATTAAATTAGGAAATTATAGGAAACTGGAATTATACAGCATATAGAGCGCAGCCTGTATTCTTAGCGAGTGTTGGAAGCTGAGGATAACAGCGAGTGTTTATGATGTTGATGTTCAATCTGTCCACTTCCGCTTGCGAGCCGCGCCCAATAGTTGAGCAACAGAGTCATGTGATTGCTTGTGCTAAAGCACAAGAAATGTTAACTTAGTTAACTTAATGTAACTAACTAGTTAACTAACTAGTTAACCAACTCTCACAACCAAGTAGCTCAGCCATTTGAAATCACTATAAAAATAAATAAAAAGATTTCAACATGAATTATCTACAGTCAATCACACCTAATTAAATTAAAATAAATTACGCTAGGATTAGGATATTGTGTACATTTAACAACTATAATAAATAAAATAAATATACTAATATATAAATAGATGTAAGTTTTATTTTTATTTTAAACTTAAACTAAAATAAATATTTTTATAAAATATTTAATTTAATCTTCTATGTAGCTTAATTATTTAAGTTAATATAAGCCTTCATGATAAATTCAATTTTTAAATAATATATAAAGATTAGATTTAATTTAATATATCAACTATTTTAATCACAGTTATTTATATTTTTCAGATTGAATTTTATATACAATAATAATATTTCTTAAAGTTTCAAGTTGATTTAAATAATTTTCTATTTTTATATTTATTTATAATTATAACATTTGAAATAGTAGCTTTATATTTAGTTTAAAACTTAGTTCTTATCAATTTATATAAAATAATTTATAAAATCATATAATAAAAATAATTAATTATATTTTTAATAAATATTACTAAGAAGATAATTTTATTTATTGAGATTTAAAATCTATTGAACTAGCTAATTTTTTCATTCTCAATTAATTTTGTATGAATTTTGCATGTTGAGAAGCTTTTGAAAACTATCGCTTTAGTTAAAAATATAAAATAAAATATGAAATGTTATATAAAATTATAGCTTCATAAAGAGAGATCAATTCCTCATTTTCAATATCAGATATTGTAATTTCAAGTCTTCTCTCAATCTCTACAGAATTTGTTGCATACTCTACTGTTTATTGATGGCATTCTCATATGTTATAGTGAATAAGTTAGGCAGTTTAAGATTTTTGAATTTGTCGAGCGGCTCAGTTGGTGGATTAACTAAGTTGTTAAACCAACTAGTTAATTATTTCCTGCGCCAACCAATCACAGCCCGGGACTGGCCTCTCCGCCTCCGAAAGTCTTCAAAGGGACAGAAAAAAAATAATCAAATATCAACCACCGCATACAGCAGCAGGCAGACAGAACAGACAGACAAAACAAACGGACATCAGTTCTTAAAACGGCCTCACCTACTTCAATTCAAACCTCCTTACCTCCATCGTCCGCATCCACATCCTCCACCCCGTCAAATTCCAGAGCAAGAAAAAGATGTCCATAACAAACCCCTTCTCCCAGACGGGTTCCGCCCCACAAACCTCCGCCGAAATGAAATCCGCCATAATGACCCAAGTCCAACAAGAAACAGCCATGAGCAATGCTCGTGCCCTTATAAATGTACGTGCGCACCTTCTGCTCCCCTCCTCTTCTCCTCCCCTTTCGTCCCCCCCACATCAGAAAAGCGCTCCCAAATTAACCAACCATATCAGAAAGTAAACGAAAACTGCTTCGAAAAATGCATCCCATCCCCCGGCTCCAGCCTCTCTTCCAAGGAACAATCCTGCCTCACCTCCTGCATGGAAAAGTACATACAGATGTGGAACGCCACGAGCCGTGCATACATAGCGCGCATAGGCCAGGAGCAGAAGGCGGCTGGTCTGGGTGGTAGTGGTGGTGGAGTATTTTAAAAATAAATAAAAAAATAAAAAAAATAAAAAAAAAAATGAAACGTTTGTAATGTGAACGATGGGGGTGGGTTGGGCGTGCGAGGTGAAAGGGATCGATGCGGACAGAAGCTCCAGGGAGGATTGAATCAGGCAAAGAAGAAAGCAGCAGGAAAGACTAGGTTGGCGTGTTGTTTGATGGAACGGTCCAAGGGAAAAGGGTGTGGGAGAGTGTCTTTGTATGATTTGTATGATTATTCGACAAATGCCGTCTACCTGTATGGCTCGGTGTGTCAAGGCCGAGCTTTGAACTGGACCTAATCTACCCGCTTCAATTTTCCCGCTGTTGTTGGTTTTTGGGATGGAAAGGATAGAACATAACTACGAGTCTATACGGATTTCTATATCCCCTTGCTTTTTTCCCTTTTTCACGCGCCCGCTCCCTTTAATCTCCTACTGGGAGGTCTTGTTTTCATCTCCTTGTATTTATAGTTAATGCTTTTCCAGTCCTATTTCCATTTTTCCTATCCTGCCCCTTTTCTTGAAAAATGGGAGCGGGGAATCACGCGAAGGAATGGCTTCTATCATCCATGACAAAACTTAGGATACCATGTATGAATTGAGAAATTAAGGAACGGATATGACACACTCCTTTTCTTTCTTTTAAGTTGGGCTATAAAATCTATTCACGACGACTATGTAGGATCCAGGCATAAACGACGTACGAGGAACGAGAAAAGAAAGACAAAAATGACAAGATGAAATTTACATGACCATATGGAAACAAAACGTTTATCTTCTCTTTTCACAGCATTTTCATTTCCCATTATATCAACGCACTGATTTTATGTAACGGATCGCCATAGCAAGCCATTCCATCGACCAAATAGATACTTTGAGAAAAACATGTCATCCCAACCAAGAGTCCAATAATATTAAACACTCCCCCAATGAGCGAGAAAGAAAAGAAGAGAAGAAAGATTAAGTACTAAAATAGAAATCCGTATATGATAGTTAGAGAACTCAAAACAAGTATGGAGTAGCAAGGACAATATAAATAAACCCTTTCACAGACCCCGCTGTTATTCTCAGGTATAACCGTCCCAAGGAGCAAGTAAGAGTTAAACGATGAAAACGAGGGCCCAAATGAAATGGGAGGCCCAAAATGCTAGAAGATACAGGCCAAGGCCGTATATTTTCCCAGAGTAGAAGAAGAGATCCCGCTAATACGGATGGAAATGCATACATTTATCTTGAAGAGAGAGAATTGGATAAAAACATCACTTCCCCTCCCTTTTTTTCCTTTTCAGTTTATTTTTTCCTGACCTTTTTTAGAATGGAAAAAGAAATATAAAACGGCGCATGATTGGTCATATAAAAATGCTCCGTTTAGATATTAGCACAGGCCGGTAGATATATAGAAATACCTAGAGAGCGCAGTCGACGGGTCTTCACAAATTATCCTCATTCAAAAGTCCACGAAATAATTTCCATACCTATAACATCATTAGTAAAGCTTCGTAGTTGAAACAAACGAGAGGAAAAGCAAGAAAGGGGAAACATACGGATCATCCCCACTGCCCCCATACGGCTCCGTCTCCTCGGGATACCTATCAAACTGGCTTGCATCCCCCTGCCCTCCCTTCACCGGCGGAATATACGGCGCATCAATATCCTTCCGCGCTAGCCGATCCCACGTCACCTCCGCAAACCACGGATGATTCTTAACATCCTGACTGCCGCCGTGCAAGTTTCCCAGGCGAACTGTGAGATCGGGAGTGATGAGTTGGGAGAGTAGATCTTGGGCGTCCGGGTGCATGTAGGACGGGTACTTGACTCGGCATTTTATGATGTTTTCGTAGATTTTCATGGGGCTGCCGCCGTCCCAGAAGGGGGTGAAGCCGCAGAGCATTTCGAAGATTAGGATGCCGAGGGACCACCTTTCGGTTGATTATGGGGTGGAGTGGTTAGTGATGGGTAATGCGGTGGAACAATACGAAAAATGAAAAAAAGAGGGGAGGTCGCTTACCAGTCAACGGACATATTGTATCCCTTTGACGAAACTACCTCCGGCGCCAGATAATCTGGTGTCCCGCATAAAGTCCATGTAATATCCTTGACTTCCTTCGCGAATCCAAAATCTGTAATCTTCAAATGTCCATATCGATCTAAAAGTAGATTCTCTGGCTTTAGGTCTCTGTATACAATGTGATGGTCATGTAGATATTCCAACGCCAACGTAACCTCCGCAGCGTAGAATTTCGCAACAGGATTTGGGAAGCGCTGAGAAACCGATATCAATTAGTTATTTTAAAAAAAAAAAAAAAAAAAAAAAAAAAAAAAAAAAACCTTTAGATAGAACAAGCCGAAGGGGAAAGGGAAAGGAGTTTCCCCACCTGCGATTTCCTCAGTAAACTAAACAGCTCCCCACCCTCCACAAAATCCATAACCATATAAAGATTCTTCACATCCTGGAACGTGCCCCACAACGTAATTAGGAATGGATGCTTAACCCGCTGCAGCATTTTTCGTTCATCATTCGTATGCTCGACCTGCTTCATCTTCACCACTTGCGCTTTCTTCAGCACCTTGATGGCATAGAAGCGCTGGTTATGTCGTGATTGAACCAGGTGTACTCGCCCGAAACTGCCCGTCCCCAACGTCCGTTGCAACGTAAAGTCATCTAGCGAGTATTTGCCCTTTGTCTGCCGCGAAACTGACGGGACAGATTGTTGAATTTGTTGTTGCTGCTGTTGCTGCTGTTGCTGCTGCTGCTGCTGTTGTTGCTGTTGTTGTTGTTGTTGCTGTGAATGCTGTGAATGCATTTGTTGTGCGGCATGTAGGCCATCGCCAACTCGTTGTGAGGAGGCCGCAACTTCATCGTTGAGGGGTGGATTTATAATGTTTTTAATACTGGCGACATTTTGGGAGTGGTGGGATTGCTGCTGTGGTTGCTGTTGCTGTTGCTGGTGCTGTTTGAAATGAGAGGGATCGCCCGCTATATTCGAGGAAGGGGGGCCGGAAGATTGTAGGGGGTTCATGGGTGCAGAATGTGTGCTGTCAATTTTCGTAATTGCGCCAGCTGTTGTGGAGCCTGTGGGAGGAGAGGAGGCGACTCCCTCTGGTTCAGTCGAGGTAGGAATAGCTGTACGAAAAACGGAGGCAGGAGGATTACTACTGCTACTGATCTTATTGGTGCCGGGGGAGGAAGCGGGGTCTTTGCAAGAGGAATCGCGGGCGGGTGAGGTAAACGCAGGGTGCTGGAGCAGGGTGTTCGTTGTTGATGCTTCTGTTACGGTAGCTGGTGCGGTAGCTGTAGCTGCTGTCGTCTGGGAGAGAGGGCTACTAATATTAATAATAATATTATTATTATTATCGCCAGGAGACGACGAGGTTGACTCCGCTACCGGTGAAGCGGACAGATCCAGGTCCCTCGAGATGCGCGAGTCCTTCGTCCGCTTCTTCTTCTTCTTCAGCAAATTGCCTAGACCCCGCATGGAACGCCAAGACAAGGGACTACGGCAAGGCCTGTGGGTGGATAACGGATCGACAAGAAGAATGAGAGACGTTGTTCGAGGGGTGGATCGATTTTCTTCAAATGATCTATGAACGGCTTTTTGCGTTGGTACGCTCCCGATATCTAACAACAGCCTTGGGGTTCAGGGGTGAGTAAATTCTTGGTTGGGGGCGATGGGGTTAAGGGATCTGTGGGGGGGCCTATTGCTTCGCCGTCTGTGGCAATAATTAATACATAGTCGGAAACAGACGGATCCGAAGTACGGAGGGAGTACTTAATGTGGAGGAGGGTGGGGCAGATACCTGTGAGGTCAATCGAGTGCAGGCATTTGCGTAGACGGGACGAATGGACAGGACCCGAGAGGCATGGGAATGGAGGGTAAGGAATTGGCGATGGCAGAGGGGTTGATTCGTTGATTCTGGTGCCTGGGGAGCAAATTATTATACCACAAAGATTGATGTTTGTTAGTTCTACCGTTCAGAATAGATGACGACCGTAGTTGAGGTAGTAATGAGACGTTGTAGTAAGCAGACGTCGATGATGCTGAGGGCCCGCCGCCACTAGATAGTTATAACAAGTGAGTTAGTTAGATAACTCTGGACGACCTAGGTGCCTGCTCGGAGTATGTGATCCCCGCCCCGAATAGAGGGAACCCGAACTTACATCATAACCTATGAACAATATCTCGCCTTAATATCAGCACTCTCTAACTGGGAGAAGACTATTGATAGAGAAATGGGTTATATGCATCACTCTGCTTTTTGTTCTCACCCTATATATAGCAACGTTAGTTAATCCACTTGCCCAACAAACTCTATTACGCAATGAATTCGTCTACAGCTCTACGAGCAGTGGCATATTTTCAATGGCATCTCAGCAACGCAATATTATTTTCGTATTATATATTAAACCATTAAAAATATAGCTAGAATAGATTATATAAAGATGTGGTTATTTCAGAAGACTGTAGTTGGGTTGAATTTATTCACCTGGAACATGAGAAACTTGTGGTTTGGCAGCAGGAGCACTGCAGGGAGCTGTGGACAGAGATTAATGAAGAATTCCTGATATCTTGCTTTGACGACCTGCGTACAGACCTAACTATGCTTTGGGAAGGTTGCATTGCATCTGTAGAATGGAATTGAAGCGGCAGACACTCATCTCGAAGGATGTTTTACCAATGAGCTCCTGATCTTCTGCTCATGCTTGAAGACGTATAATTCTTATTGGAATGGAATGGGCGCGCTGCCGAATACAGCTCTAGCACTGCCTGCATAACACGAACGAATTCGTTATTAGAGAAAAGAGAGAAATGAGAGTAAAGAGAGGAAAGAGAGAAGGGAGGCAAGTAAGGTGAGAGATGAAACGGTGGGGAAGTATTGTAGTAAGAGTCAAGGTGGAAAAAGGATAGTCCGATAGTTTAGTGGCATTAACTAGGCCGTTCGGCAAGTGTTTAGTTAGGGCATAAGCTCACTAGTTAGCTAACGTATTTCCCAACCGAGCGCAACACCAAAACCATTAGAGCTCAACTCGTTAGATTTTAATTCAAATTATCTCAACACTACAACACTCAATTAAATTAAGTTAAACTACACACAGTTGAGAACATCTTAATCTTGTATGTCTGAGGACATTACAATTGCTGCAGCATTGTGGAGCTTGTCAGTGTGAAGCAGACATAGATAATGAGAACTCATGAAATTGAATAATTGATTGTTTAACAGGTGCTGCAGACTTTACAGATGCTGCAGATAAAACTAAAAGACTTTGAACTTCACTAGTTAAATCTTCTACTTCTTGTTGAATTTGATACCTAGATCTCTTGAATTTTTACTTCTTTATCTCATTCATATTGAATATATTCTGATATTATTTCTTTATAATAATAGTATTGATTATTTCATATTCACAGGTTTTGATAATTTAATCAAAGTTTTTCATAAAATTTTGAGATTGATCTTTTTCTAAGTTTTTTGATTTATTTATCTGCTGATGTAAATATCAGAGGTTATTAAATATTTGAAGTACTTAGAATATGATTAAATTGCTAAAGCTACTATATAAAAGAATAAAAATTCATAGTTAAATATTTAGCTATTAAAAAATATAATCAAATTGAAAAAACACTATTTCAGCTATTTTGAAATTATTTTGAATAGTTTGAGACTTAAAAACTGTAGTACATACTACAAAATAAATATTTAAGAAATTTACTTTTCAAATAATATTAAATTCAATCTATATTCACTACTGAAATAATTCTTATATATTTACTTTAAAGTTGATTATTTATTATTATTATTATTATTATTATTATTATTATTATTATTATTATTATTATTATTATTATTCTTTATTTAAAATATATTCAGTTAGTAACTATAATATCTATTTAACTAAATTAGAATTTAATTATTTAACTAATCTAAGTAATAAAAAGTAATTAATTTATATACTTATAAAGTTTTATTTTAAAATAATATAGCATTTAATAATCTTTTAACAAAAGACATATTTTGTCACAACTTCAATCTAGATGCAGATGAATAGATGTTCAACTGCTAACTAGATAAGCTATTTGAGTAAATACTAAGATAATTTATAAAAAATGAGTTCAGAGAAGACTTTATTTATATAGCTCTTTTTCTTAGTATAGTTACTAGATGATTACCACATTTATATATTATTTATACATAGAGTAATTGCAGAGTTATTTGCTATTGTCTAAGCAGTTATAATTATTGATTGCTCTAATCTATATAATGATTGATTATCTCAACCTATAGTGATTATATTATCAAGAAAATTAAATATAAGCCTGTTTTATATCATCACATTACCCTTTCTTGAAGTCTAGACATACTCTCATACTAGTAGATTATTATCTACTTCATCTGCTAGATAGTCATCCTTTTCTCAAGCTTTTAATCATTTACTTAATTGTTTTATAAACTCTACTTTTATTGAATTTACAGTATAAAATTGTTAAATTAAATATAGTAATTTTTTTAAATTTTGTGCTGAATATCATATTAAATTTTTATCAAATTCTAGTTATTTTACCTGGTATTGAAGCTTCTCATAAGAGACATAACTTGCTAAAATATTCTTAACTTCTTACTTATTTTCTTCTTATATTTTAACTAGTTCTGAGGTTTCATTTAATTGATATAATAAAGAATTATTCACAGCTTTTTATAGCTTATCAAAAGAAAATATTGAAAAAATTTTTATACTATTTAATAGTCTTAGTTTATAATTATTATTAACTTTCTCAATGATTTTAAAAAAGTCTTTATTTTGCTCTATAAGCTTTCTGCTAAGATATTAAATTTGATAATTCTTGAATAATAGAAATATCTTATCTTTTATCTCAAAGTTTGACTTCTGATAGTACTTGTTAATATATAATTTTATAATTTTTTGTATCTTTTTAATATTATCTTCTGTCAGCTTTTAGATTTTTTTCATTTGAATAATATGCTATTGAGCATTTTCTCATTTGAGCTTCTCTTCTTTAAATAATGTCTTCAGCAGTGACTTTTAATCAAAGAACATTTGAGATTTATATTCATAAGTAGTTAGACATCTTCTTATTTAAGCTTCTATTCTCTAAATAGTGTCTTCAGCAGTAACTTTCAATCAAAGAACATTTGAAATTTATATTTATAAGCAGTTAGAAAAAATGTCATCTCAGTTGATTTATTTATCAGAACTTCAGCTGCATGATTCATCATTGATAGTTACTCATCTCAGTTGTCCTGATAGTAATTTATATACAGATGAAGCTTAGTTGCTTGGTATTGATTGATAACTTTAATCTGATCATTTATTTATATGTGATGAGCTGATAAATGCTTCAGCTTCACTTCTAATTATCTGATTAACTCACTTGAGCAGTTTGAGATAAATTGTGACTTATGATCTGATATAATTAAATCTGATATTTTATAATATTCATAGTAGTACTTCAAAAACTATCTTATCAGCTCTTTGACATCTGTCTTCCTTATGATAAAAATAGATATAAACTTTTTATTTAGTCAATAAATAATCATCAATATCACATTTTAATCTCTTTTTGTTATAGAATCATTTATGAAGTTTATTAAAATGTACTATCAGACTCTGCTAAGAATTGATAGCAGCTTCAGTATTTTTGAAGTTTTATCATAAGAGATCTTAATTTGTCAGCACATCAGATAATTGTTCACATATTGATTAACATTTTTAATTCAGTCATTTTAATAGTATTTTATCTTCACTAGTAAATATAACTTTCTTTTCTCAGAATACACTATTAATAACTGCTTATAAATCTTCTATAAAAGATATATTTGAAGAGTAGAATCTTTTTCAATTGATATTACTAAGTGCTTTTTAAAATATAAAAGTTTATTTATTAGCTCTTAGTACTATTCTCTTTATTGTGCTTTCTCACATCATGATTTTAATAATTCTATCTCTTTATTTCTTGTCTTGACTTTATTAAAAATATGTATATCTGTATCTATAATCTTGATCTTAATGAATTCTTTGATAATCTTTGAGTTCAATCTCTATGACTTGAAGAATAGTTATATCTGAGTATTTTTATCATCTTTCTGAACCTTCAACTAACTCATTATATCTATTAATATATTCTAATACCCAGGTTAATACTGAATTAGAAATTAGAATCAGAAGAGAAACTCTGTCTAACACACTTGTCAGATATTAAGATTCTTAATTATCATGAAGTACTTAAAAGTTTAATGATCAATTAAGATTTTAAATCTCTCTATTCTTTAAAAATCTTTTAGTTTGACATATTATTCTGTTAGTGCTCTCACAATTACTAGCATATTCTTATCATGAATTTTATAGTTTTTCTCTACTTTACTCATTGAGACAGAGTAAAAGATAATTGAATGTTACTGCTAATTTTCACATAACTGAGATAGAACATCAGCTATAGCATCATCTAAAGCATTTGTCTTTATCTAAATCTTTCAATTTGAGTTATAATAATAAAATACTAAGGCTTCAAATAGAGTTCTCTTCATTTAATCAAAAACACACTAACAGATATCATTTCACTTAAAAGATTAATTCTTCTAAATGAGCTTAAATAGTAATTTTACAATCTGACTATATTTCTTGATAAAATATCTATAGAAGTTGTAGAATTTTAAAAAGAATTAAACTTTGTTGACTATATTAGACATTGTTTATTATAATATTATTATAATCTTTTTTAAATTTATTTTGATCTCTTGATCAGTGATAATAAAATTCAAGTTCTTTATCTGTTGAATATGAAACTTGTATTTTGAGATACTTGTTTATAGTTCAGCTTCTTATAATCTAATTAATATCTTCTTAATATACTTTTTATATTCTTTTAAAATATTACTGTAAATCAATAAGTTATTCACAAAAGCAGTCATAAATTGATTCAAGTAGTCAAAGAAAATAGTATTTATAAAGTATTAAAATATCAGTAGACTATTACTTAGATCAAAAAGTATAACTTTATACTTGTAAATCTCATAATATATTTTAAAGATTGTCAGATTTTCAGTCTCAAAGTGTATATATATTTAATAAAAACTTTGATGAATATTTAATTTGAGAAAGAATTTAGCTTTATTTAACCACTTCATAAGCTCATCAACTAGTGAAATTGAGTATTAATTCTTATTTAAAATTGTGTTAAGCTGGTAATAATTCATGCAAAACCTCAGATTGTCTACTATATGAGCTATAAGAATTGAAGATGTGAATAAAAAAGTTATAAATAAAGTAAAACCCTTCTATAAATTGATCTTAAGATACTATTTAATTATTCTAAATTTCTCTAAGCTTATTCAGTATAATAATACATGACTGATATCTTTATTTGAGTTAACTTCTTTTTTAAACTTAATCTTATAGTTTATTATCTTTCAAAAGAATAATAATTGATCAGAGATAGTCTTCGAAAAAAATATTATAAAATTTCTTATAATTTTTTAATAGCTATTTATTAATAATTTTTTTATTCTTCAGTTTTGTATTAACAATAACTTTCATCTTCTCAATAATTTTATTTATTTTATAGAGACTTAAAATAAAGATCTATAACTTTTTACTTCTTTCATGATAATGAAAAATCATATCTTTCATGAATATCATTCTTTGCTGTTTGTATAATTCATTTTTTCATTAAGTTATTATAGGTCTTTTAGCAATTTTTTACTTGAATTTTTCATCAATATCTATAGCAGTTTATATTTTATTGATAATCTGACTTCACTACTAATCTTTTTAAAATCTTTCTTGAAATTATTATATTATATTCTTCTGATATCTTATTCTTAATTGTTTATATAATTGATTAAACTAGATGTTGATTCTTTATATTTAGTTATATTTTCTGTTTTATTAACTAGAATTATTTTAAAATTATGTCAATACTCTTTAAATCTATCATTAGCATTGATGTGTTGAGAAATCTTCATTTATCTACTCATAAATACAAGGAGATGACTTCTATAATTAAAGTTTCTCTTTATTCATTGAATTTTACAACCTGGTGATCTTCTGTTAAGTTCTTAAAATTTACCTCTAAGGCTTTAGCATATCTGCATACAAAGCTTATGTTAATAAGAATACAGCAATTTACTTCAAAATTTACTAGTGCTCTTATAGAAATAGTATATTTATTAAAAGCTACTTTGATATATATAGTAAAAGGATTTTCACTTATTAATTAATTCATATTTAAATTTTCTATTGCAACTATTTTGCCTAAGAAGAAAACTTCTCTCAGACTTAATCTTTTCTTGACTTGATGACAGTAGTCTCAGTATTCACTTTCTTCAGTTCTGTCTCTTATTTATATAAATAATTTCATACTATATAATTTTTACTTTAATAATTAAAGTATTTTACATTCTTATTTTAATTTTTATTCTTCAGCCTATTCTCAGTTATCTGTACTAATATAATTAAAGTCAATTTATGATTTTAAGTTGAGAAAATTCTCTCATGATTGAGCAGTTATCAGTTATTTTAACTGAATATATATTTAAAATAGTGAGCTGTTCTGATGCAGATCTTTTGAACCTCATGAAAGATGCTGCAATTGAAGCAGATTGCTATAATCATATTATTGAAGATTAAAAAAATTTTTATGAAAAAAGTTTACTTTATAATCTTTCTTGTAAACTTAAACTTCACCAGTTAGATATAGAAACTTGATCACAAATATATGATAATCATCTTTATTTTTTATTATTAATTATTGATATTTTATATTTGTATTCTCAAGCTTATTGATATTCTCATATATTTTTTGTAAATATTTGAATACTTTCTCAGCTATTTCAAACTTTTTAAAGTGATCTTTCTTTATGTTTGAGGCTAAGTATCTGATAGCTTCACTATTAATTTGGTTTTAATATAAATAATATGACTTTCTTCAGTTAGAAAATAGTCCATGTTAACAGCTAGCTTGTATTTTATTCAGAAGAGTTAGTTTTCAAATATCAGTTCTTTCTTATTAATGAGATACTTAGAGTTATCAAGTTTAACTAATTATTATATTTATTAAATATTTATTAGTGTGATTTGAGAGACTAAAAAGTTCACAGTCTACTGTAAATATTATATTTCTCTATCAAACTGTTCATTTGCTGGTCAAGTTCACTCATTTGCTTTCTCTACTTATCTCATTCTACTCTAATTTTTTCTAAAATATCTCTTGCTTTATTCATGAAATCAGTAATCTTTTGATATATTCAATATAAATTCTCTTTAATTGATATAATATATTATTTTTTAAATATAAAATTTCTTAACTTTATATTTTTTTTAGTCAGAGTTATTATATCTCAATTTGATTTTCATAAATAATTAAATTCTCTAATTACTTTCAACATCTTTAGTAATCTTCTCAGAGATTTAAAAATAAAAGTAGATAAGAATTCTCAGAGATTTTTATCTAAAAATTTATTTTAAAAAAAGTAAGAAAAATATTTAATTTTAATATTATATTATAGTTTTAATTTAAATGCAGATAAACAGATATTCAATTATCAATTAAATAAGCTATCTGAATAAATATTAAAATAATTTTTAAAAAATAAATTCAGAAAAAGTTCTGTTTATATAGTTTTTTTTCTTAGTACAGTTGCTAAGTGATTGTCATATTTATATATTATTTATATGCAGAGTAATTGTGAGGTTGTTTGCTGTTATTTAAGCAGTTACAATTACTGATTATCTGAATCTGTATGATAATTAATCACCTCAGCTTGTAGCAATTATACTGTTAAGAAGGTTATATATAAGTCTGTTCTATACTATCATAAATAGTAGCTAATCACTGAATATATTAAAAGAACTTTATAGATTCAGAGTATTAATATATATGAATAAGTAGTAGTAGATTTTATCTCTAATCTTTTATAAAATAAAGAATTAATAATATAATAATTTGATTCTCTATAAAGTGCTGATTCTATTCCTCAGAAAGTATTGATTTTATAGAATTGATTATTGAGAAGTGTTAATCTGTGCTGATTCTGAGTACTGAATCTTGAGGTGATACTAATTCTTTAGAAGATGATGATTTCAAAGTACTTTGATAAGTAGTATGAGAAGATAAATACTTTAATAAGTAGTATGTATAAGGGGCTGAACCCCTAGATTCACTCTGGCTGGCTGACTCAGCCTAGCCATCATTTGCATGTGCGCATGTGATCATGCTACGCGAGCTTGCTTAAGCTTGTGTTCTCATCTCATTCTTTTCTTCCCTTTCCCAAGCAATTCATCTTTGTTATATAGGAGGACTAGTCTCTAGTTCTTAGAGCTTAATCCTCTACATTACAAATTGCTTCACTCCTTTCATTGATAGGTTACTGAGAGTATTAATCCTGTATCATGAAGCTTAGCAAATGTGTTGACATATGACAAACTATTGAAAGCTTTAAATCCTGCATCACAAAGTTCAGTGATAGCACTAGTATATGAATAGACTGAGTTAGCAATCATGCTAACAAATGAATGAGTAACATTGAAAATGTCTAACTGAATGAGATAAAGCAGCAGACTTGTACAATGAATACATAAATGAATCAATATAAAGTAATGAGCAGGGATGCTATTAGCAGCTTTGAACAACAATGAATGATCTTTCTTCAATAGCAGGAACAGGTTCAGCATGAGAACAGAAATTTAATAGCAGCTCAGCAAGCTGAAATAGCTAATCTACAACAAGCTTTGAACATCTCAACATCAATTCTCTCTCAATTGAACCTGCAATCACTCATTACAGTCAGAAGACCAAAGACCAAGTTATCAGACTGTGAGAAGTATGATAATTTTAATCTGAAGTACTACCCTCAGTGAGAGCTAAAGCTTCAATCAAAACTTAAGATCAATGGAAAAGCTTTAAGTAATAATGAGGAATGTGCTTGGTATATGTACTTGAGACTAAAAGAAATAACAGCAGCTTGAGTTTATCTTTGAATTGAGAATAATAAGAACAAGATCAACTTCATGATAGAGAGCTTATTGAAGCAAATACACATGCTCTTTAGTGATTCTGTATAACAGAAAAAGACTATGCAAAAGCTCAATAATCTATGACAGAGTAGAAGAGCTATCTTTGACTTTATGTCTAAATTTAATTAGCTACTTCTGGAAGCTGATGGTCATGAATCAGATGATTACATTAAAAAGAGGTATTTGAAATCTGCCCTAAGCATGGAGCTGAAAGAAGGCATGATGGGTGTAAGAGAACTATCTCTCTATGAGAATTACTACAAAAAGCTTAGATTAGTTGATCATCAAATCTCTGAGCTTAAGACTTTAAGACAGTGGTCTAAACATCACAAGGACAGATCTTCTTCAGATCATACAACATCTAATCTACACTCTTCACTTTGTCATGCTGTCTTTGATTGATGAAACTAGTCTCAAGCTTTCACTGATGATTTGATGAATTTCTCTCCTGATGCTGTGACCTCAAGCACCTGCCACATCAAATTGATAAATCAGATAGAGATTAATCAATGAAGAGAGTAAGATCTGTGCCTGAGATGCAGAGCCAGAGGTCATATGATTAAGAGCTGCTCATTCAAATTTTTCAAATGCTCTGTCACCTTCATTATAGCTAAGATGATCCTCAAGTCAGTACTAGATAATGACAATATAGATATGAGTGAGAATTCAGGAAAAAAAGTAGCTTCAATCAAAAGACACTGAAAGGAGTAAAATGAGAAGCTTATGAAGAAGTAATAAAGAAGATTTAAATCTAAGATGATATTCAAATCTTTCACTGTCAATGCTTTAGTAGATAATGCCTTTTCAATTAAAGCAATGATAGACAGTAAATGTAATATCTATGATCTTATTTCTCAATTCTATGTTAATAAGTATAAGCTTCTGTGCATTAAAATTCCTTTTGTTAAAATAATCAGCTTTGAATACTCTATGGAACTCTCTACAAGCATGATGACTGGCATTTAAATTGATATAAGTGATCATATAACTGAATAAACTTTTCTCTATATGATGAATGGGTTATATGATTATGATATATATCTAAGTGACCTCTGACTGACCCAGCAAAAGGTAACTGTGATCCCTCATCAAAGAATTGTGAGATTTGAAGAGAGTGGCATAGAGGTAGAGCCTAGTTCAAATACAAAAGCTAATGTGATTTCCATCTCTGTCATAAGCTTCTCTAGGCTTGCAAGCACTTAAGAGAAGTGAAACATTGAGATCTTCACCATCAGTTTGACTGACATTCAAAAGGCTCTAGAAGTGAAACCAAAGATTGACCCTAGAGAAAAGCTGCCTAAACATTATCATGAGTTTTTGGATGTATTTGATAAGGAAGCTGCTGACACTCTACCCCCACTTTATGACTCAGGTAGAGATCATGAAATTGAACTGATTAAAAAGACTAATGATAGCACAGAATAACCCTATTAGAGCTCACTATATAATATATTTTAAGAGAAACTACTGACTTTGTGAAAGACTCTTACAGATTATCTAAATAAGAATTTTATTAGAGTGAGCAACTCTTCTGCAGTTGTCTCTGTACTATTTATTCACAAAGAAGTCTGGGGGTGGACTAAGATTCTGTGTGAACTATCAAGCTCTTAACAAAATCATCTGAAAGAATTGATATTCTCTATCATTAATCAGTGAGACTCTACAGTAAATTGAATGAGTTAAATAATTCACTAAGCTGAATATTATTGTAGCTTTTTACAAGATTTAAATCACAGAAGATAATGAGTGGATGATGATCTTTAGAATCAAATATGGGCTATTTAAGTGGCTGATTACACCCTTTGATTTGATCAATGCTCTAAGCACATTTCAAAAATATATCAACTAGGCATTACATGGATATCTGGATGACTTCTACTCAGTCTATTTAGATGACATTTTGATATTTTCCTCAAGAAGCTTATGGGAGTATTGTGAGCATGTACAAAAGGTGCTTATACATCTACAGAAAGCAGGCCTGCAGGTAGATATCAGAAAGAGTGAGTTTGAGATGAACAGCATAAAATATTTTGAATTCATCATTGAAGTAGGCAAGTATATACAAATGGATTCAGAGAAGGTTAAAGCTGTTTTGAAATGAGCAACACCTACTACTATTAAGAGTGTATGAGGATTTTTAGACTTTGTTAATTTCTATAGATGATTTATTAGAGATTTTTCAAAGATCACAACCTCATTGACAATTCTTACATGCAAGAATGTATAAGGGGTTGAACCATTAGATTTGCTCTGACTGACTGACTCAGCCTAGTCATCATTTGCACGTGCACACATGATCATGCTACGCGAGCTTGCTTAAGCTTGAGTTCTCATCTTATTCTTTTCTTCCCTTTCTCAAGCAATTCATCCTTGTTATATAGAAGGACTAGTCTCTAGTTCTTAGAGCTTAATTCTTTACATTACAAATTGCTTCTCTCCTTTCATTGATAGGTCACTGAGAGTCTTAATCCTGTATCATGAAGCTCAGCAAACATGCTGACATATGATAGATTATTGAAAGCCTTAAATTCTGCATCACAAAGTTCAGTGATAGCACTAATATATGAATAAACTGAGTTAGCAATTGTGCTAACAAATGAATGAGCAATATTGAAAATGTCTAGCTGAACAAGATAAAGTGGCAGACTTGTACAACAAATACACAAATGAATTAACATGAAGTAATGAGCAGGGACACCCTCAGCAGCTTTGAACAACAATGGATAGTCTTTCTCCAATAGCAGGAACAGGTTCAGTGTGAGAACAGAGATTTAATAGCAGCTCAGCAAGCTGAAATAGCTAATTTACAACAAGCTTTGAACACTCTGACATCAACCTTCTCTCAATCAAACCTGTAATCACTTATTGCAGTCAGAAGACCAAAGATCAAGCTATCAGACTGTGAGAAGTATGATGATTTTAATCTAAAGCACTACCCTCAGTGGGAGCTAAAGCTTCAATCAAAACTTAAGATTCATGGGAAAGCTTTAGGTAATAATGAGAAATGTGCTTGGTATGTGTACTTGAAACTGGAAGAAATAACAGTAGCTCAAGTTTACCCCTGAGTTGAGAATAATAAGAACAAGATCAACTTCACAGTAGAGAGCTTACTGGAGCAGACATGCATGCTCTTTAGTGATTCTGCATGACAGGAAAAGACTATGCAAAAGCTCAACAATCTATGACAGAGTAGAAGAGCTCTCTTTGACTTTCTGTCTGAATTTAATCAGCTACTGCTGGAAGCTGGTGGTCATAGATGAGATGATCACATTAAAAAGAGGTATTTGAAATTTACTCTAAGCATGGAGCTGAGGGAAGGCATGATGAGTATAAGAGAATTATCTCTTTATGAGAATTACTGCAAGGAGCTTAGATTAGTTGATCATTAACTCTCTGAGCTTAAGACTTTAAGACAGTGATCTAAACATTGCAAGAGCAGATTTTCTTCAGATCATATGACATCTAATCCACACTCTCTACTTTATCATGCTGTCCTTGACTGATGAAACCAGTCTCAAGCTTCTGCTGATGATCTAATGGATCTCTCTCCTGATGCTGTGACCTCAAGTGCCTGCCATGTCAAATTGATAAATCAGACAGAGGTTAATCAATAAAGAAAGCAAGGCCTGTGCCTGAGATGCAGAGCTGGAGATCATATGATTAAGAGCTGTCTGTTCAAATCTCTCAAACACTCTGCCACTCCCACAATAGCTAAGGTGATCTCTGAGCCGGTACTGGACAATGATGATGTGGATATGAGTAAGGATTCATGAAAAAGAGTAGCTCCAATCAAAAGACATTAGATGAAGTGAAATAAGAAGCTTATAAGAAAGCAATAAAGAAGATTTAAATCTAATATGATATTTAAACCCTTCACTGTTGATGCTCTAGTAGATAATGCCTTTTCAATTAGAGCAATGATAGACAGTGAATGTAATGTCTATGGTCTTATTTCTCAATTCTATGTTAACAAGCATAAGCTTCTGTGCATTGAAATTCTCTCTGTTAAAATGACTGGCTTCAAAGACTCTATGAGACTCTTCACAAGCATATTGACTAGCATTCAAATTGATATAGGTGGTCACATAACTGAATGAGCCTTTCTCTACATGGTGAATGAGTTACATAGTCATGATATATATCTAGATGACCCCTGGCTGGCCCAGCAAAAGGCAACTGTAATCCCTCATCAAAGAATTGTGAGATTTGAAGAGAGTGGCATAGAGGTAGAGCCTAGTTCAAATGCAAAAGCTGATATGATTTCCATCTCTGTCATAAGTTTCTCTAGGCTTGCAAGCACTTGAGAGAAGTGAAACATTGAGATCTTCACCATTAGTTTGACTGACATTCAAAAGGTTCTAGAAGTGAAACCAAAGATTGACCCTAGAGAAAAGCTGTCTAAACATTATCATGAGTTTTTAGATGTATTTGATAAGGAAGCCACTAATGCTCTACCCCCACTTTGTGACTCAGATAGAGATCATGAGATTGAACTGATTAAAAAAACTGATGATACCATGGAACAACCCTCTTGAGACTCATTATATAATATGTCTTGAGAGGAACTACTGACTTTGTGAAAGATTCTTACAGATTATCTAGATAAGAGTTTTATTAAAGTAAGCAACTCTACCTATAGCTGCTCCTGTACTATTTGTGAAGAAGCTTAGGGGTGGGCTAAGATTCTGTGTGAACTATCAAGCTCTTAACAAAATCACCTGAAAGGATTAATATCCTCTATTATTAATCAGTGAGACTCTACAGTGAATTATACAGACTAAATGATTTACTAAGCTGGACATTATTGTAGCTTTTCACAAGATTTGAATCACAGAAGGTGATAAGTGGATAACAGTCTTTAGAACCAGATACAGGCTATTTGAGTAGCTAGTTACATCCTTTGATTTGGCCAATGCTCTAAGCACATTTCAAAAATATATCAACTAGGCATTACATGAATATCTGGACAACTTCTGCTCAGTCTATTTAGATGACATCTTGATATTTTTCTCAAGAAGCTTACAGGAGCATTGTGAGCATGTACAAAAGATGCTTATATGTCTATAGAAAGCAGGCCTGCAGACAGACATCAGAAAGAGTGAGTTCAAGATGAACAGCACAAAATATCTTGAATTCATCATTGAAGCAGACAAGGATATACAAATGAATCTGAAGAAGGTTAAAGCTGTTTTGAAATGAGCAACACCTACTACTCTTAAAGGTGTATGAGGATTTTTAGACTTTACCAATTTCTATAGACAATTTATCAGAGATTTCTCAAAGATCACAACCTAACTGATGATTCTTACACATAAGAATATTCTTTTTTTATAGACAAGCAAGACTGAAGAAGCTTTTAAGTGTCTAAAATCAATGTTTATCTCTGCTTCAATCCTGCTTCAATTCAACTCTGATCATGAGACTATATTGGAAATGAAATTCTCAGGTTATATCTCAAAAGGAGTGCTACTATAATATAATGAGCAGAGCATTCTACACTCATGTGCTTTCTTCTCTCACAAGCATTCACCTGTGGAATACAACTATAAGATTCATGATTAGGAGTTATTAGTGATAATTGAGTGTTTAAAGAAATGAAACACTGAGCTACAAAGTGTAAAGAAATTCAAGATTCTCACAGATTATAAAAATCTAAAATACTTCATGACTACACACAGACTAAATGAAAGACAGCTATGTTGAATGGATATTCTCTATCAATTCAACTTTAGAATTGATTATTGATCAAGAAAGTTGAACACTGGACCAGACACTCTATCATGAAGAGAGCAGGACATGCCATAGGGTGCTGATGATGAGAGGATCAAGCAGAGACAAGCTCAACTACTTAAGTTTAATATATTGGCACCTGGAATGAAATCAAGAGTGATTGCTATCAGTGTAAAACCTGAGATGTCTCTTCAAGCTGAGTGAAATGAGATTCACAAAAATGACAAGACTCTGCAGTGTCTGAAGCAAATTCTTTGTGAGAAAAGATTCAGATTTTCTTCTGAACTCAGCATTAAGATCTTCATCTCTGAGTGCTCTTTAAATAAAAATAGAGAGCTTCTTTTTTGAGATTGTAAGTAGGTGTTAGACTTCAAACCTCTTCAAACCAGATTAGTGCATAAGGCTCATGACTCATCTCTTATCAGTCATCCTAGGTGAGAGCAAACAGCAGAAGTTCTAAGACATGAGTTTTACTGATCAGGCTATGCTGCTGATGTGAGAAGAATGATCAGGAACTGTCACCTCTGCAGATCAAATATCATATGAAGAGATTGATGTCAGGGACTACTTAAGCCTCTCCTCATTCTTGAATGCATGTGGCAGGAGCTTTCCATGGACTTATCAAGCTCTAAAGAATATATAAACATCATGATTATAACAGACAGACTGACCAAAAGGATTATATTAAAAGCAGTTAAGAAAACTGATGCAGAGATAGTGGCTAGAGTGTTTCTTTGCAACATTATCCCTTGACATGACATCTATAAGATGATAGTGTCAGATCAAGGGTCAGCTTTCACAAGCATGTTTTGAACTCAGATGTGTGAGAAATTAGACATTAAGAGATGACTCTTCACAGTTTATTACTCAGAGACTGACAGAGCTACAGAGTGAATGAATCAGACCCTGGAAATCTATCTACACAAGTACATTAGCTTTCAACAGGATGACTGATGTGAATGACTTCTTCTAGCAGAGCTGATCATTAATAATAAAGATGCTGTCTCAATGGGTGTGAGCTCATTCTTTTTAACACATCTTTTTCATATCTCCTTCATTGATATAGCTGATGCACCCTCTGTTGAAACACCATATAATTCCATTGAGTTTGCAGATAATTATATGAGGAAGGCCTGTGAAGTGTTGAAGTGAGCTTAAGTAAAAATGATGAATGCTCAGCAATCTCAAGAGAAATATATGAATAGATGAAGAGACTCAGCTTCAAGCTTTCAATTTGGAGATAAGATCTGATTGAGCTTAGAGAATATGAGAATTAATCACCTGTGCAAGAAGCTGGACATGAAATACAATCAATATATCATGCTAAAAAAGATAGAATTTCATGCTTACTGACTGAACATTTCACTCAGCATTTATAATGTCTTTAATGTAAAGCTTCTACATGCTGCAGTGATGAATTCCCTGCCTAGTCAGAGGCAAACTGACTGACAGTCACCTGCTATAGAGACTCTGAAAGAATCTGAGTTTGAGATTGAGGAAATTTAGAGTGAACAAACCTACCAGAGGAAAAAGCAATACCTCATTAAATGAGTAGATTAAGCTAAGTCTATATGAAATGATGTGAGTCTCCTACAAGAAGTAAAGGCTTTGAACACTTGAGAGACCTTTCAGCAGGTAAAATTAGATGTAAAGAGGGCTTTAAATAGTCATAAAGGCCTGCAACAAAGAGGGAGAAGAAGAGTATTATAAGAGACTGAATTTCTAGATTCACTCTTACTGACTGACTCAATCTAGTCATCATTTGCACATGCACACATGATCATGCTATGTGAGCTTGCTTAAGCTCATATTCTCATCTCATTCTTTTCTTCCCTTTACTAAGCAATTCATTCTTGTTATATAGGAGGACTAGTCTCTAGTTCTTAGAGCTTAACCCTCTACAGTATGATAAGTAGTATGAGGGCAAGAAGCTAGTATAAAGAGTCTTGACATCACATATAGAATGTTTATAACCTTCTATAAAGTGATCTTATTTTTAACATCTTTTATATTGAATATGAGTCTTAGCTATAGATATAAAATCAATATATTTAAAAGTTTTTATCATTTGATCAACTATGAAAAGTGATAAAATTTTTATTTAATCTGAAGACTTAGTTATAATCAATACTAATACTATTTCTTTCTTTTAGCTAATATCAGATTTACTTAGTCAGATAAAATTATTTTTCAGTTGAATTGAAGAATTATAATTTTATATTTTTTTCTTCAATACTATCATACATTTTTCATTATTAAAAATATTATTACGAATATTGTGAATGATTGATTTTCTTCATTTTTTATCTTTATCTAATTTGATCTATTTTTATAGTTTTTTTTTTTTTAATAAAGATCTTCATTCTTTTTTATTTTTAATGAAAAATTTAGCTGAGAGTTTAAATAATATAATAAGTACTATAAAGTTTCTCATGAAAAAATTATTGATTGTAGAGATTTTCTTTTTATTTATTGCTATTAAAAATAAATTTTAATTTAACTCATTTTTAAACTCAAAAATTATTTTTGAGCTCTGAAGTTGACTTATTACTTCCTTATTAAAGAGCTTTAGAATAATATATTATTTTTTTGACTGATTTAACTTTTCATATTTTAAAACTTTTTTTTTTAATTTTAAACTTTTTTTTAAAACTTTTAGAGATACTAGTTCAGCAGAAGTAGAAATAGAAGTAGTAGCTATTTATATAAAAATAGACTTCTTAACTGAGTTGTATACTACTTTTAATTAATTTTAAGTAAGAATTTCTTATCTAGCTTGACGAGTTTGAGATTGAAGTAAAATATATATGATTGAGCTAGTTATATTTATTTTGAACTTGATAATCTCATGAATTTACTTCAATATTAAAATTAAAAAATTAATAATATTTTGATTTTTCTCTTCATTTATTTGATTTTTTAAAATAAATATTACAATCTCTAGATTATCAAATTATTTAGCTTGATTTATGTAAAGGGTTAAGCTCTAAGAACTAGAGGCTAGTCCTTTTATATAACAAGGACGAATTGTTTGAGAAAGAGAAGAAAAGAATGAGATGAGAACTCAAGCTTAAGCAAGCTCACATAGCGTGATCATGTGTGCACATGCAAATGATGACTAGGCTGAGTCAGTCAGTCAGAGCAAATCTAGAGGTTCAATTCCTTATAATACCTCTCTTCTCCCTCTTTGTTGCAGGCCTTTATGACTATTTAAAGCTCTTTTTACATCTAATTTTGCCTGCTGAGAGGCCTCCCAAGCATTCAAGGTCTTTACTTCTTGTAGAAGACTCACGTCATTCCATGTAGACTCAGTCTAATCTACTCATTTAATGAGGTATTGCTTTTTTCTCTGGTAGATTTGTTCACTCTGAATTTTCTCAATCTCAAACTCAGATCCTTCTAAGGTCTCTATAATGAGTGACTGCCAGTCAGTTTGCCTCTGACTAGGCAGAGAATTCATCATCACAGCATGTAGAAGCTTTTCATTAAAGATATTGTGAATGTCAGATGAGACATTCAGTCAGTAAATATGAAATTCTATCTTTTCTAGCATGATATATTGATTGTATTTCATGTTTAGCTTCTTGCACAGGTGATTAATTCTCATGTTCTCTAAGCTCAATCAGATCTTATCTCCAGGTTGAAAGCTTGAAGCTGAGTCTCTTCATCTATTTATGTATTTCTCTTGAGATTGCTAAGCATTCATCATTTTTACTTGAGTTCGCTTCAACACTTCACAGATCTTTCTCATATAATTATCTGCAAACTCAATGAGATTATGTGATGTTTCAATGAGAGGTGCATCAGCTATATCAATGAAGGAGACATGGAAAAGATGTGTTAAAAAGAATAAGCTCATGTCTGTTGAGGCAGCATCTCTATTATTGATAGTCAGCTCTGCCAGAGGGAGTCATTCACACCAGTCATTCTGTTGAAAGCTAATGTACTTGTGTAGGTAGATTTTCAGAGTCTGATTCATTCACTCTGTAGCTTTATCAGTCTCTGAGTAATAGACTATAAAGAGTTATCATTTAATATTTAATTTCTCACACATCTGAGTTTAAAACATGCTTGTGAAAGCTGACTCTCAATCTGATACTACTGTCTTAGAGATGTCATGTTGAGAAATAATGTTGTGAAAAAACACTCTAGTCACTGTCTTCACATCAGTTTTCTTAACTGCTTTTAATATAACTCTTTTGATCAGTCTATCTGTTATAATCATGATGTTTGTATATTCTTTAGAGCTTGATAAGTTTATAATAAAGTTCATAGAAAGCTCCTGTCATATGTGTTCAGGAATGAGAAGAGGCTTAAGCAGTCTCTGACATCAATCTCTTCATATAGTATTTAATCTGCAAAAATGACAGTTCTTGATCATTCTTCTCACATCAGTGGCATAGCCTAACCAGTAGAACTCACATCTTAGAACTTCTGCTATTTGCTCTCACCTGAGATGGCCAGTAAGAGATGAGTCATGAGCCTTATACACTAATCTGATTCAAAGAGGTTTAAAGTCTGGCATTCACTTATGATCTTGAAAGAGAAGCTTCTTATTCTCATTTAAAGAGCACTCAAAGATGGAGATCTTAATGCTGAGTTCAGAAGAAAATCTGAATCTTCTCTCATGAAGAGTTTGCTTCAGATGCTGCAGAATTTTATCATTTTTGTGAGTCTCATTTCACTGAGCTTGAAGAGACATCTCAGGTTTCACACTGATAGCAATCACTCTTGATTTCATTCCAGGTGCCAATATATTAAACTTAAGTAGTTGAGCTTGCCTCTGCTTGATTCTCTCATCATCAGCACTCTGTGACATGTTCTGCTCTCTTTATGATATAGTGTCTGGTCCAGTATTTAACTTCTCTGATCAGTAATCAATTCTGAAGTTGAATCAATAGAGAATATTCATTCAATGTAGTTGTCTTTCATTTAGTCTGTGTGTAGTCATGAAGTATTTTAGATTTTTATGATCTGTGAGAATTTTGAATTTTTTTACACTTTGTAACTCAGCATTTTATTTCTTTAAACACTCAATTATTGCTAATAACTTCTTATCATGAATCTCATAGTTGCATTCTGCAGGTGAATGCTTGCAAGAGAAGAAGACATATGAGTGTAAAATGCTCTGCTCATTATATTGTAGCAGCACTTCTTCTGAGACATAATCTGAGAAGTCTATTTTCAATATAGTCTCACAATCAGAATCAAATTGAAGCAGGATCAGAGCAGAAATAAACATTGATTTTAGACACTTAAAAGCTTTCTCAGCCTTGCTCATCCACAAAAAAGGAACATTCTTGCATGTAAGAATTGTCAATGAGGTTGTGATCTTTGAGAAATCTCTGATAAATTATCTATAGAAATTGACAAAGTCTAAAAATCCTCATACACTCTTAATAGTAGTAGGTGTTGCTCATTTCAAAACAGCTTTAACCTTCTCTGAATTCATTTGTATACCCTTACCTGCTTCAATGATAAATTCAAGATATTTTATGCTATTCATCTCAAACTCACTCTTTCTGATGTCTGCCTGCAGGCCTGCTTTCTGTAGATGCATAAGCATTTTTTGTACATACTCACAATGCTCCTATAAGCTTCTTGAGAAAAATATCAAGATGTCATCTAAATAGACTGAGCAGAAGTTATCCAGATATTCATGTAATGCCCAGTTGATATATTTTTGAAATGTGCTTGAAGCATTGATCAAACCAAAGGATGTCATCAGCTACTCAAATAGCTCATATCTGATTCTAAAGATCATCATCCACTCATCACCTTCTGTGATTTAAATCTTGTGAAAAGCTGCAATAATGTTCAGCTTAGTGAATTATTTAACTCATTCAATTCACTGTAGAGTCTCACTGATTAATGATAGAGAATATCAATCCTTTCAGATGATTTTGTTAAAAGCTTGATAGTTCACATAGAATCTTAGTCCACCTCCAGGCTTCCTTGTGAATAAATAGTACAGAGGCAGCTGCAGAAGAGTTGCTCACTCTAATAAAATTCTTATCTACATAATCTGTAAGAGTCTTTCACAAAGTCAGTAGTTTCTCTTGAGACATATTATATAATGAGCTCCAAGGAGGTTGTTCTGTGCTATCATCACTCTTTTTAATCAGTTCAATCTCATGATCTCTATCTGAGTCATGAAGTGGGGGTAGAGTGTCAGCAGCTTCCTTATCAAATATGTTCAAAAACTCATGATAATGTTCAGACAGCTTTTTTCTAGAGTCAATCTTTGATTTCACTTCTAAAGTCTTTTGAATGTCAGTCAAACTGATGGTGAAGATCTCAATGTTTCACTTCTCTCAAGTGCTTGCAAGCCTAAAGAAGCTTATAACAGAGATGGAAATCACATTAACTTTTGTATTTGAACTAGGCTCTACCTCTATGCCACTCTCTTCAAATCTCACAATTCTTTGATGAGGGATCACAGTCACCTTTTGCTAGGTCAGCCAGAGGTCACTTAGATATATATCATAATCATGTAACCCATTCAACACATAGAGAAAAGTTTATTCAGTTACATGATCACTTATATCAATTTAAATGCCAGTCATCATGCTTGTAGAGAGTCCCATAGAGTATTCAAAGCTGATCATTTTAACAAAAGGAATTTCAATGCACAGAAGCTTATACTTATTAACATAGAATTGAGAAATAAGATCATAAATATTACATTCACTGTCTATCATTGCTTTAATTGAAAAGGTATTATCTACTAAAGCATTGATAGTGAAAGATTTGAATATCATCTTAGATTTAAATCTTCTTTATTACTTCTTCATAAGCTTCTCATTTCACTCCTTTCAGTGTCTTTTGATTGAAGCTACTTTTTTTCCTGAATCCTCACTCATATCTATATTGTTATTATCTAGTACTGACTTGAGGATTATCTTAGCTATCATGAAGATGACAGAGTATCTGAAAAATTTGAATAAGTAGCTCTTAATCATATGACCTCTGGCTCTGCATCTCAGGCACAGATCTTGCTCTCTTCATTGATTAATCTCTATCTGATTTATCAATTTGATATGGCAGGTGCTTGGGGTCACAGCATCAGGAGAGAAATTCATCAAATCATCATTGAAAGCTTGAGACTAGTTTCATCAATCAAAGACAGCATGACAAAGTGAAGAGTGTAGATTAGATGTTGTATGATCTGAAGAAGATCTGTTCTTGTGATGTTTAGATCACTGTCTTAAAGTCTTAAGCTCAGAGAGTTAATGATCAATTAATCTAAGCTTTTTGTAGTAATTCTCATAGAGAGATGGTTCTCTTACATTCATCATGCCTTCCTTCAGCTCCATGCTTAGGGCGGATTTTAAATACCTCTTTTTAATGTGATCATCTGATTCATGACCATCAGCTTCCAGAAGTAGCTGATTAAATTCAGACAAAAAGTCAAAGATAGCTCTTCTACTCTGTCATAGATTATTGAGCTTTTGCATAGTCTTTTTCTGTTATGCAGAATCACTAAAGAGCATGTGTATTTGCTTCAATAAGCTCTCTATCATGAAGTTAATCTTGTTCTTATTATTCTCAATTCAGAGATAAACTCAAGCTGCTGCTATTTCTTTTAGTCTCAAGTACACATATCAAGCATATTCCTCATTATTACTTAAAGCTTTTCCATTGATCTTAAGTTTTGATTGAAGCTTTAGCTCTCACTGAGGGTAGTGCTTCAGATTAGAATTATCATACTTCTCACAGTCTGATAGCTTGGTCTTTGGTCTTCTGACTGTAATGAGTGATTGCAGGTTTAATTGAGAGAGAATTGATGTTGAGATGTTCAAAGCTTGTTGTAGATTAGCTATTTTAGCTTGCTGAGCTGCTATTAAATTTCTGTTCTCATGCTGAATCTGTTCCTGCTGTTGAAGAAAGGTCATTCATTGTTGTTCAAAACTGCTAAAGGCATTTCTGCTCATTACTTTATGTTGATTCATTTATGTATTCATTGTACAAGTCTGCTGCTTTATCTCATTCAGCTAGACATTTTTAATGTTGCTCATTCATTTGTTAGCATGATTGCTAACTCAGTCTATTCATATATCAGTGCTATCACTGAACTTCATGATGTAGAATTTAAGACTTTCAATAGTCTATCATATGTCAGCATATTTGCTAAGCTTCATGATACAGAATTAAGACTCTCAGTGATCTATCAATGAAAGAAGTGAAGCAATTCATAATGTAGAGAATTAAGCTCTAAGAACTAAAGACTAGTCCTCCTATATAACAAGGACAAATTGCTTAGAAAAGGGAAGAAAAGAATGAGATGAGAACATGAGCTTAAGCAAACTCACATAGCATGATCATGTGTGCACATGCAAACAATGACTAGGCTGAGTCAGCCAGCCAGAGTAAATCTAGAGTTTCAGCTCCTTATAAATATTTATTTAATTAAATTAAAATTTAATTATTTTATTAATCTTATTATTGAATATTATTTAAATTATATAATTAAAAATAAGTTAATTAATATGTTAATTATATAAAACAATAATATAAAAAAATTTAAAAAAAAATAATATAAAATAAATAAAAAATTTTTATTATCATTACTTTAATAAAAAATATTTTAAATATATTTGATTATTTTTTAAAACTTTATTTTAAAGTTTTTAAAAATAGTTTCATATAATTTTCTTATTTTTTCAACAGATTTCATTGTAAAATCAAAAACTGAAGCTATATATATAACTATATTATAATTTGAAAAAATAGTTCTTTTTTAGTTATTGAGAGTTTAATTATATTATTTGAAGTTCTTTCCGTTCAAGCTAATCATTTTTCAATGTGAACTTTAAATTTAAACTTTAAATCTAATCAAATCTTTGATCATCTCACTAAGTTGTTGAGTTTTATAACTTTATCTTGAAAAGTTAATGATTTTGCCTTTTTTATTAATTTAGAATAAAAATGGATCAATTCTATTTTATTCATATAAAATTAAATATATTTTTATTTTCTCTTTCAAAATTTCTTATATAGTTCTTTCTATATTTTTATAATTTTCTTGAGTAGATTTACAGCTGATAATAAGATTTATAATATTAATATAGATAGAATTTCTTATTATATATATATTGAATATATATACAGCAAATAAAATAAATAAAGTTGAAAATTCTTAAAATATTTCTATTTTAGCATATTAAATAAAAGCTGTATACTTCTTTTTATCATAAACAAATAATTTATTTTATTAGAGACTTTGATAACTTCAGATCTTGCAGAATTGAGAGCATTTTATTTTTTGAAACTTAAATAAAAACAGCAGTAGAAATTAAATTACTATTTTTAATTATTTGAATATTAGAAATCATTGATAGTAAATGTCACAATCAAATAGCATCAGTATCTCATCACATTTCAGAAAGAAGAGAAATTTAATAGAATTTTTATATACATAGCTATTTGACTTATTGTTCAGAGATCAGCAATTCATTTCCAATATATCAGAGTTACTAAAACACGCATAGAAATCACCATATAGTCACTTGTACCTTTTATCCTTAGATATCTCTTCCATTCATAAATATTCACTCGTCTGCTTCCTTATCTAGTCAAGCCTACCCATTCAGTTTCTCATAATATCAATCCCAGTAACGTCACTGTTGACTTTCCATCTCGGCGCTGTCTCATTACATGCAAAAAGTATTTTAGCGAAATTTGTCAATTATACATGAAAAAGCCTTTTTTTAAGAATTGATGTCAAACTCCATCCAATTGCTATTGTGTGCAATTAAATCTGGCTAAAAACAGTGTTTTTCATCAAAACGTGCTATCCGGGCTATAACCTATATAGGACTTCGGATGAAAGGCTAGCTAGAACTACCTATATGTTGGGCGTATGTTGCCCGGGCTGCCGCCCCGCCGCACGTGATATAGCGTATATTAGATAGCTAGCTATCCCACGCTATATTCACCAATCACGTGCCATGGGGCGGCTGCCCAAGGCACGTGAGCAAATTTCGAGCACCGCTGAAGAGCTTATTAGGAAGTTTTTGAGATCCGGAATAATCGTCCTCATACACAGGCAACATTTACAGACAAGCCCCAATCAATTACACTCCCAAGATGTCTGCTGCCTTCCAGCGGACTAGATTGGGGCATTCTGTAAGGAAAATCTCTCATTTGTGCCAGCAACTGAGCTCATCCCCTTCACAAATTCCCCAGAAACTCCAGCGGATAGTGAGCACCTCGACCACTGTAAACCCTCCCGCCTCTGGAGGTCGTATTATATTTTCTGGCATTCAGCCTACCGGAGTCCCTCACTTGGGGAATTATCTAGGAGCGCTACAGCAATGGGTTCGTTTACAGAATGAAGCCCTGCATTCTACGAAATTGATTTTCTCCATTGTGGATCTTCATGCCCTCACAGTTCCGCAGGATCCTTCTATCCTTGGACAATGCAGGAAACAAATGTTGGCTGCTTTGATAGCTGTTGGGATTGATCCAAAACGATCTACTATATTTTTTCAGTCTGCGGTACGGCCTTTTGGTCCAAAAAGAGATAAACTGATATGATATGGCAGTGTGAGCGTACAATGTGATGATTCCCTGCTGGCTAACAGTGGCCAGGTTTCAGCACATTCTGAGTTAATGTGGATACTAAGCACGATATCATCGATGGGATATTTATCACGGATGACGCAGTGGAAGGTAAGGCACTTTTACTGATACTACGGGAGTGCGACTCTTGGTCAGACTAAGAAACCCTTTTTTGCTAATCATCACAGAGTAAGCTCCAATTACCAAAAGATTCTACGTTGGAAAATTCGACCGCTCGGTCACGCCTGAAACTTGGTTTATTTTCCTATCCTGTGCTGCAAGCGGCAGACATTCTTGTTCACAGGTATAGTTAATGTGATTCGGCTGCTGCACAAGGACAGCACTGATTATAGACACTCAGAGCAACCGATGTGCCTGTCGGGGAAGACCAAAAGCAGCATCTTGAATTCACTCGGGAGGTTGCAAACGGCTTCAATCATATATACGGTCCGGTGCTTACCATGCCTTCTGCGTTGATATGTCAGTGTTGTGCCCGTGTATACTCCGTACGCCTATCATATTTGTGTTTTGGTTGGCCAGCTGCTCACGAAATAAATCAAAAATAGCCCCAGCAAAACGTGTCATGTCACTCAAACAACCAACCCTGAAAATGTCTAAATCACACTCTGACCCCCGATCACGAATCCTCCTCACAGACTCTTCGGAGGAAATCCACTTAAAAATAAAGCTTGCCCTCACGGACTCTCATCAGGAAATCAGTTACGACCCCATCAACAGGCCTGGCGTTTCTAACCTGATTGAGATACTCAGTCATGTTCAGGGACGAGACGGAATCTCATCTTTTGAGGAATTAGGGGCTGAATACCAATCATTTACCATGCGGGCGTTCAAGGAGCATGTTGCTGTAGTAGTTGTAGATCATCTAAATGGAATCCGGCAAAGATATTTGGAACTTATGAATAATAAGTTGAGTTATCTGGACACCGTTGCTGAGGAAGGGGCCAAGTCCGCCACAGAAAATGCTGATACTACACTTAGAACAGTCAAAAATGCTCTAGGGCTTTTTTGATTTACTTATATGTATATATATGTGCCAAGATCTGTCTGTACTTTACTGGCTTTTAGCTTTCTTTAGATGGCTGACAAGCTCCGCAGTTTTTGTTTCTTTTTCAGCATAACTGCTATTGCCAACCACCTTTCAATGCAAAAACTATACTGTACATTACATGTGTTGGTATCTTCTTAATTGATCATATATCACCCACAACAGCAAAGACAGGAATTCCAAATTCTAGGACTTCTGATATAGTCAAATAGCGCACAAGAGGAGGGCAGAACAAGACTCCGATCTAAAACTCTGGTTCTTGTCCGGCTAAGAGAATGAGAAGCAATTAGGATAACAAAGCGTAGGAATGGATAATTAGAAAATGTGAATTGAATACTCACTCGAATATATAAATACGTTTCCGCAGAGATCCAATTCCTCGCATTTCGACATGTGCCGAGCCCAGTCCTGCTTGGCGTAGCCTGCAGAGGGCTTATCGTGGACCCCATGATTCTGATCTCCAGCTTTTCATTGTAAATCCAATCGCAAGGAGGCCCGAACGGCACTCCCATATATGTTATGCGTGGCTACACACGTTGTGCAATCAAGGAACACGGTAACAAACTGAAGATCTTCATTGTTGCAGTCGACTTTCACAGATTGGTTCTGGATGAGAATAGCGGCACGGGAAATTTGTCACTGAAATTTAAAGACGAGAGACCAAACAGTAGTTCCTTGATGATTTAAGACAGCAGTTACAGAGCAGAAAGACATTGCGAGACAGGGGGAACTGATCCTTTGTAATCGTCGTGTATTCACGTTCCGCCGAATGATTTGCTAAAGTGGATGGTCTTCATCCAGAGTTTCTTTTCGTTAGCTTCCCCTATATCCACCCTCTGCCTCGATACCTGCTTCAAGCTATGAAAGCTCTTGTCAAACAGCAGCCAGGTGGATATCTTTGGTTATTCACACCATGGAATTTCCGCCATAATGGGATATATAAAATAGAAAAACGATAATATCAGAGAAATATTATCTCCCAAACTTAGGTAAACACAAACAGAATTAACAACAATATATCCCCTCAAAGGAAACTGACTACGGTCACATCGTGATATTGGTACAGAAAAAAAAAGATTTTGCGTCCCTAGCCTAGCTGACGGTATGTATCAAAACAGAAGACAGAAAAAGGGGATCAAAAATGGCAAAGATGCAGTTCCTGAAAACACAACACACACACCCTGCCTGATCGATGAATGAAAAACATGGAAATGTGGAGAACTAGAAGAAACGAAGCCAAAGCAAAACAAATTTGACGCGGAGGCTCAAGTCTTCAATTTCTTCGCGGAAGGCATGTCCTCTCCATCTGTCGCCCCATTCTCCCCGTCTTTCCCTTCCCCTCCACCATCTTCTCCCTCTTCATCCTCATCTTCGAGAACAGTGAATTTCCTCTTCCCCCTCTCCCAATCCCCGCTCCCTTCTGCATCACCATTCTCTCCTTCCCCTTCCCCTTCCCCATCCCTCTCCCCCTCACCCTTATCTCCATCTTCTTTTCCACCCCTCTGCCCACCACCCCTCTTAACCCCAAACGCCTTAAGCAACCCATCATACCCCTCCTCCACATTTCCCAACGTCTCCTCCAGTTTCTGCAATCTTTCGTCGCGATCCAGCTGAATCAACAAGTCACGATGCCGCTTATACAGCCGCTGCTTAACCAGCATGCGCCACCAGTAATACCGCCTATCATGCTCGTTGGGTGCGCGCCATTTCTGCACAAGCAGGCGCGCTATGTTCGTATTGCTGGCGCCGCGATGGTCTGCTGGGATTTGGCTTAGGAGGTACATTTCGACTATATGTGAGAATTGCACGGGGGCGATCTTGTAGCGGATTCGCAGGTCGCGGAGAGTGGTTGTTGGGAGGAGGGCGGAGGTAGGCATAAGGCGGGGCCGACGGCGGCGTGGAGCTCCCTGTTGTGCCTGGTCGTCTGGTTGGTACGGGTTTGGGTTTATGGATATCTTGTGTTTGAGGAATTCGGGGTAGAGGGTGTGGTAGTCATTTATGTCGCGGAGGTAATCGAAAGCTTCGTTAGGGTCTTCGACGGTGAGTTCGTGAAGGGTGGGGTCAGTTAGGCAGGCGGATTGGATTGTGTGGTAGAGCTGGGAGCCGTGACCGGATTGCTGGTGGGGTTGGAGGATGAGGAATTGGGAAATGCGGAGGCGGGCGGGGAGTTGGGAGATGGAGATTCCATCTGTGTAGGGGAAGGGGGTGTCTAAGATTTTTGCCGTGTGACGTATTTTATTGTCGTTGTTGGGGTCTTCGAGGTAAAAATACCATCGGTATGTGGTTGAGTAGCCTACGAATGAGTATGGTGAGGCTGTAGGATTGGGAGGATCCCTCTTTTCGTAACTATCCAGCAACAGAGATCTGGTTAGACTGGATGGCTCTATAAATGTACGCTAACAACTCAATTGAAATGTTATGAGGGAAAAATCCTTACATGAGGTATACTGTCCACCTTTGGAGGGTCCATTCAAAATCGTCCGTTGTGATTGGGGTACCCCCTTCGATGAAGAAAGAGACGAATATTTGTACGCGATCGAGAATAGTCCGAATTTCGGGATCGGTTAACGGACCGGCCCATATCTCATAATTCCTCTGCTTGCTTGTGTAGCTATGGACAAGCTTTCCTGGTGGTTTGAAGTCTTTCGCAAATTTATCGTTTAGAACCGATTCTTCAAAGTCCTCCAGAGGCGCAAACGAAGCTACAAGTGGCGATAAACGTCAGCCTCCATGCAAATTCTCACGGCATCCAGGGTCGCGAAGTGGTCCTTACACTTCGGCAGCCAGGGATTCAGTATCTTCAATAGATCCACGGGAGCAACGTCGGCAACTGTCTTGAATTTTTCATCATATGAGATATGCACATTTGATCTGAGATCATGCGCAGCAAAACGCAGTCGAATGATCAATCCTTTGTAGCCAAATATGGTTTCCTCTTCACCGAAAATTGGATATGTGAACTCGGGCTGGAAAGTGGAGAGAGTAGCTAGCTTGTCTTGGCCGGGTTGGACAATGGATATCTGAATAGCATCGTTTGCATCGCAAGACCCTAGGTATCGCAAATCAAGCATCAGCCAGTGGGTGAGCTCATTCATCACGGAGCTCCCAACATGGGAGCAGCTTAAATAGCTTAGATATTCGAAAAGAGAGGGTTAGAACGGTTGCTTACAAGGGGACTGGCTCTCCATTCTGGCTAAACAAGTCTACTAATGGACTGCAACCTCGTTGGCGCTATGTCTGCTTTGCGACGGCGAGGTGTCGGATGTGAAGTTTTCGAGGAATCGCGTTCTTCGCCCTCTGTCGCGTTTGATCGAGTGAGAATGCTTGAGGTGCTAGGACTGTTTGGGTTAGTTAACTAGTTCGTAGGTTAACTAACGTAACGTAATCCGACACCTTTTTGATCACGACTCCTATTTGATCATTGATATCTTTCATCCCATCATTAAATTATTCGATATGGCATCCACCCTCAGCAGAAAAGCTTCTAATCAAGAAGCTAAACTTTCATTAGCTTATTAAAGCCTATAAAATGAATCAAATTTCAACTCTTAGAGCTGCTGCTAATTCCTCTACCCCATGAATGAGAGAGGACAGCCTCTCTGATTCGTGATCGTACAAGATGTGGCCAATCTATACTTTCTGTGTGAGAATCTGCTACTACAACTACTGTGGGAGGAAGATGGGTGGAAAGATTTATCAAGCAACACTCTAAACTGAAGACTAGATTCTCATGCAAGCACAACTACAAGTGAGCTTTATGCGAGGATTTAATGCTCCTACATGATTTGCATTGATGGGTAATACTATAAGAAGTATAGAATTCTAGAAGAGGATATGTATAACTTTGATGAGATTGGATTTCTAATGAGAGTTATTACAACGGCCTGAGTGATTACTATACCTGAGAAAGAAGGCAAGCCATCTCTTATATAGTCAGGAAATAGAGAATGAGCAACCGTGATTGAGGCAGTCAATGCTACAGGCTGGAGTCTACCTCCTATGATCATACTAAAGGGCAAGCTTCATGGTAGAGCAACTGCCAGAGGGTTAGACAACTGGTCTTAGTGAGAAGGGTTGAACTACAAATGAGCTTGGCTTAATATGGCTGTGAGAGGAATTCAACAGACATACTGAGGCTCGTACAGCTGGCAGATATAGACTGCTGATTATGAATGGACATGGCAGTCATGCTACAGCTGGATTTGACAAGTTCTGCCTGGATCATCATATTATAACTCTTTATATGCCTCCTCATTCCTCTCATCTACTGCAGCCACTAGATGTGAGCTGTTTAATTTCTAATCAGCTATGCAGCAGCTAGACAGGAGACTATGAAGGATACTACTATAAGAAATGAATTCAAAGCCACGGGCTTGATTCCATTAAATCCAGATGAGGTTCTTACACGGCTTCATACTCAATTCCATACTCCTACCCCGCCAGGATCGGCTCATACCCCCAAGACCCCTGCAATATGACCCAATTGGAACGGCAGAGCAGCAAGATTAAGCACCGTACCGATGTTCTTTCTAGCCCCACAAATCAAGCTCTCAATCAGCTAGTTAAAGGATGTCAGCTGGCCATGCACAACGTTGCTCTTTTAACGGAGGAAGTCAAGCAGCTGAGAGCTGCCAACGCTAGACACAAACAAAAGAGAGAGAAGCCACGTGCATATATAGTTGAAGAAGGGATTCTAATGGCTCAGGAAGGACAGACTAGGATTGTTCAGGCTCAGGAGCCTAATCAGCCCGCTGAGGGGAGGGTTGAGGATTCAAATCTGAGAACTAAAAAGTGAGCACCACCACGCTGTAGTAAATGTGGCAGTACGAAACACAAAACTCCTAGCTGCTCAAAGACCTAAGGATATATTCTATATGATATCTATATATAATTCCCAGTGGTTGTTGCTTCATTTGAAAATCTGTCAAATAATATGGTGGGGGGTTGATCAAACAAGTGTCGTGATCAAAAAGATGTCGGATTACGGCGGAGAGTAGAATGATTATATAATAGAGATCCACGTGATCTAAATGAGAAGGGCCGGGGCTCTCATCAAGTGCCCTCGGCACTCATTTTCACAAGAGCACCGGTTAGGTGCCATGAGGAGGAATTGTGATGTGAGGATTTGAGAGAATGAGAATGAGTTGAGGATGATTCTAGTCGTGAGGCGCGTCGGAATAGAACCGTTTTGGCCCTGTGAATTGGCTACACGTGATTATGTTTGCGGACGGACGGCGGTTCAAAACACTTCACAGACGGACTCGGCGGTCTTCTCGAACCATTTCATGGATAAGTTTATATTTTGCTAAATAGCATCCTTCATATTTCGACCACGGAGTTAAACGCTCTCTCTTCAAAGGTAATCGATCCTTGAACTATTTCTCCAGATCCTTTTTAATCTAGCCAAGTTTCCCGCAATAAGTGGACTCGGAGACACTAGGGAACCAGAACCCCCTTTATTGACAGCGCCGTTCCCCCTCACTGCCTTGAAAATCCGTTCCTGACATGACCACGGGCGCCGCAGTCCACGATGAATAGATAGGAGGCTACTGTTATATCTGCTCTTGGTCAGAAACGGCGGAGTAATTCCTAAAGTCATAATGAGTGGACTTTTCACCTTGCTCAGCTTGAGCTTGGTGATGGCGGTCGTGTAAGCGAACCTGCTTTGCCCTATTTAAATCATTGCCAAATTATTCCTCGCAATTCCTCTAAACAAGACTCCCGCATGCCATGGCGGATTAGTTCCTTCGTTGTCGGCTCACTCCCGCTCTCCTTCTCACTCTCCTCGTCGCAACTACGTCTCATTTCCGCACTAGGAATGGGTGTCTTGGTGGGCACGTCGCTGATTGTAATCATCCCCGAAGGAGTCGAGACACTCTATAGCTCGTCCGCTGTTTTGCATACACACTCCAACAGGAGAGATATTAATGTTGTTGGCAGAGGTCATACTCTTG
Organism: Paracoccidioides lutzii; assembly: GCF_000150705.2. Lineage (NCBI taxonomy): Eukaryota > Fungi > Ascomycota > Eurotiomycetes > Onygenales > Ajellomycetaceae > Paracoccidioides > Paracoccidioides lutzii. The sequence continues at coordinate 390,735 of NW_015440947.1, read as the reverse complement.
ATGCGCGATGGCATCACAGTCTGTCCATCAGTGCTATTGACCTCAGAAGAGATACACCCAAATTAGAGGATAAGCCGAAAGAAGATTCCTTGAATAGCAGCCCTGAAGAACCAGGCGAGGGAGAGAAACTACACCAGAAACAGAAAGGAAATGAAAAGGATGGGAAAATAGGGGAAGATAACTCCCACCAGAGCTCCCCGCACGCTTGGATCGGAGTCGCCCTGATCGGCGGCTTCATCCTGATGTATTTAGTCGACACACTCCCCTCCCTCGCGGCCTCCTCCACAAAACACCAACAACGCCCCTACCACATATCCCTCGATAACCTAAGCTCCGCTCTCGGCCGCACAGTCTCCCCCTCCCGCACAGGAGGAGGAAGCCTCTTCGATACCAGCGGCAGTTCATCCAGACAAGACTTCGCGACAACAACGGGCCTAGTAATCCATTCCGCTGCGGACGGAATCGCCCTGGGCGCATCGACGTCCAGCACGAGTCTCAACTTTATTATTTTCCTGGCGATAATGGTGCATAAAGCGCCGGCATCTTTTGGATTGACGAGCGTCTTGTTGAGGAAGGGGCTGTCGACGCGCGCGGCGCGGGGGCATCTGTTGATTTTCAGTTTGGCGGCGCCGGTGGGCGCGTTGGTTACGTGGATCATTGCCCATACGGTTTTGTCGGGCCATGTTGGCGATGAACAGGCGACGAAGTGGAGAACGGGAATGTTGTTGTTGTTTTCGGCGGGGACGTTTTTGTAAGTTTCCTACATGTGTTACACTAGTTGGAATAGGGGATCTAATTATTTCTTTTTATTTTTATTTTTTTTTTGTTGTTGTTGCTAGATATGTCGCTATGCATACTATGCAAGACCCGGGGCCGACGACGGCAGATATGTCCGGACGAGATTCGACATACGCCAACGGATATGCAGGTGAGGGGCGGGAGAATTCGCATAAGTCGCAACAAAAGTCCATGAGAGACGTGATTGCGACTGTCGTGGGGATGATTTTGCCTTTGTTTTTGCAAATTGGGCATGCTCATTAGTCGAGCTTTGAGCAGAATGGTGCACCCCACTACGTTACTCCTCGAAGGTGTGGGGAAAGGAGCTGGCTCTATTCGTCCGGACTATTGCTGGCTTTATCAGGCTATGCTGGCACCGGACATGAGAATGAGAATCAAATCGAGACCACCTGAGCCTCAATCCTATGGGGGCTTCGACCCAACCACATGGCGCAACCACTCTTGATTTTGCCTGTGAAGCCAGTTCTTGTGGAAGTCCGCCCAAGGGAGCACCAACAACATGAATATGGAAGCAGTAACGGCGTATCATTCTTTGTCTATGTAATGATAGCAATACGTGAATATTTTGCTGATTATTTGGGAAGATATATCTCATTCTTGGATGCCGCAATAGAAAAAGTCTGCGGGTTTGATATTGGTTGATTGCAAAGGCAGGGGAAGGGAAATATTTACTTTCGCGATAACTATGTATTAGAAAATTGGATTAACTAGTGAATTAACCAGAACTCGGAGGACCTTGTCATCTCCGTTGTTTTTTGCAGCGCCACTTTTCTTTGCAATTGTTTCCTTCTGTATTT
>NW_015440947.1:365164-389063 GCF_000150705.2 Paracoccidioides lutzii | reverse complement strand
CCCAAAATCCAAGAGGATTAAAATTTGATATATTGATAGAGAATTGCAATTCAGTTTCGCAGCACAGGAAAATATCCGTCGAAGGGGATCACATCTGTTATTCCTCGCCTGAATGTTTTTATACATGTGGAGTGATTCCATTGGCAGGATAAACCCCTTGATGTGATCAGGTGTTGGAGGTGTGAATTGAAAGTTGTGATCTCAGATTCTTCTACGCGGGAAGCCTTGGAAGAGCTCTTGATGAGCTTCTATCGATTGCTAATCAGGACGTTTTAAAATCCATCCGTTTGGCGGATGTCATTGAACTGTGCCACTGGAACTTAACTCCTAGCGTACATATAGATATTCCGTCAAGAAAGAAAAAGGTACAGAGGACGTACGTATATTAGGCAGATTAATTCCGAGGAAGATAATGCCGGAACGGTATGCAAGGACTATGGAGTAAACATTAATATTATAATCTCGTTTGTCTATCCCATTTCCATTATCCGGACCTTGAAAGCTCGTATATTTCAGTGGATCGAAAAGGTCTTTCTCACTCAAAGGGACCCATACCTCTATTCTCAGGCCCGCTGTAGCCTTGCGTCCATGGTAGGCTCTTGATGAATTTTGTTGACTCCCGCGTTTAACGCAGTTAGGACTTTTTATCTTATTTGGTGGATCAGCAACCCTCCAACCAGTCCTTCGAATTCCGCGCGGACACCATATGGATCGCGACGCGGTTCGACGAATCCAAGGATAGTTTCCACAGCAGGTTTTATATCCTTGACCCAGAGTTCCTGCGAATCTCTGTATGCGTCCGTGCGACCTGTGGCAGAGTTCTGTATATAGCTCTCGATGACTTGCTCATATGGAGGGTTGGCTGCATAGCTTTTAGCTTCCTCAAGACATGCACAAACCTCCTTGACCTCTGCTGCATGGTCGCCACCTTGGAAGGGAAACATCGTAAACTTCACTGGAAAACACTGGTGGTGGTGCTATACTCCAATTTTCTTCGACTAAAAGCCTGAAGAATATGAAATACCGGCTTGGAGCCATCTCGTGTTCTCCTGATAAATCTCATCTTCACCCAGAAGTTTGCTGACGCCACGGATCTCTTCACGGGTGACCTGCTGGTTACTCAGATAATACGCACGCTGGGTGATGTCACTGAGGAAGCCCAGATTGTGCGGAAGTTTACGGTAGATACCCAGACTAAACATGCGGTGTAATTTCTTAGAGCTTTCAGACACAGTTTTTTTTTTTTTTTTTTTTTTTCCCTGGATCACCTGCCGATACATACTGCTGGTATAAAATTCCCGGTTACCTCTGCCCCATTTCCGTTTGTGAGCGTGCAGTTAGAAAGAGAAAACTCTTGCAGCACGTACGTAATAGTTTTCTATATTTACAAGAAAAAAAGAAAAAAAAAAAAAAAAAAAAAAAAAAAAAAAAAAAAAAAAAAAAACAGCAGAATACTCCAAAAATTCTTCAACTATTTCATCTGCCAGACCAGTTCTGTCTGCGAGAAGTCTCCCATCATCCGCACATGCACGGTATGTCTCGGGGATGAAGTCAAAAATGTAGAGCCTCGGTCGACACCCGGCGCATGATAATCCGAGAACCATGCCAGGCTGCTCTACGCCAGAAATCAGGGCCGTAGGTGTCGACATAAGGGATAAGATATAGCACAGTCAACGATCTACCTTCCCGGGCCATGTAATGGGCGTAGAAGTTTTCCCGTGGTTGACAGCGGCTCGAAAGCGTCTCTGGCATCTAAGGGGCGGGCACACATGCATGAGAAGTCAGAAATAAACCCTCTTAACTGGAGATAAATACCATTGGAGAGCTGCCCTTGCAGAGCAAAATCAAAATCCTTCTCTGCACTGAAAATATAAAATTAACAAAGGGCTGCCCATTATTTATCATAATGATGACGAGCAGCCCCCCCTTAGGCGTCAACTGGTGCTAACTGCGTATTCTTTGGCCGCCGGAACAAATATTTACCAGCAACCTCGGGCAAATCCTTGGCCAGCCACAACATCCTCAGAAGCTCAACCTCACCCAACAAACAATCCTTCCTCGACTTTTTGCACTCCTTTCTGCCCTCGATGCTCAGGCCCTCCTTGCAACGCCGACAGGTCTTCTGCGCACACACATCCCGGCAAGGGGCGTCAAAAAGTAAAAAGCTTTGTCTAGACTAAGTATATTTGTGTTTGCCCTGCGCCCTGTTTCTCCCGGCTCCACCTCTGGTTGTCATTTAATCAATTTAGCCGCCGTGCTACGCTCTCCGAGTTTCGTCCTCCCCGGGCCTGTGATCTGGCAACCGACAAAACTCCATTCACCCAGCCACTCACCACTACCCCCCGACAGATGAGGGATCTTGACATCCCATATCTTCTGGGCTCCTCTTCTTCTTTCCTGCACTTTTATACCCAGCAGCAGTACATACGTTATTCTACCGCGATTTCCTCCCATCATGGAGCCGAGGTATTTTCCCCGATACTCTTCGCAGCGAGTATCAATGATGGATTCGGAGGAAGAGAGTGATGATAACATCTCTACTGCCCTGCCGCCACCAGTGAATCCTCGCAGAAGGTCGGCGAATGCCTCTATGCCCTCCGTGTGCTCGCATCCTAAACCACTCCACAGCCCCAACAAGTCCATACCGGCGTCGCTTCACAATCTGCACGCATCCGCGCCCGCTTCTCCGCCGACTCCTGCCCCGAGTCCAACTCCGCACCAGCGAGCGCCTAGCTGGCAGAGTGCTGGTGAGCACGAGGATACATTTTTACGAGATGCCAGGCACCATTTCAGCCTCCTGGGTCGAGCAGAGGGACAGAGATTTCTGGCGGAAATTCTGAATCTCTGTGATAATCAGCAGCTCAGCTTTGTCTATCACCTTGTCAGTCCGCGGTTGAAAAAGGACCCATTCAAAGTGCTGCCAAATGAGCTGTGTTTAAGGGTAGATATTTTTATTCCATACTTTTATCTCAACTTTCTCGGTTTTCCATTTCCCCCTATCGGGACTCGCCTAGACTAATAATATTTTATGCACACTGCAGATCCTTTCCTTTATTGATGACCCAAAAACTCTTGCTCGAGCATCACAGGTATCAACGCGATGGCACGAGCTTTTGAATGACGATATGACCTGGAAGCTTCTGTGTGATAATCATGCCTATCGCGGAGTGTCCGAAGTCACTCAGGAGACTCACGAAACATTCTCGTTCGCCCTTCCCCCCAACCCTTACGACACCCGCTCTTCACAACCGCCATGGAGCGGTAGCGATGATGCGTTAGCAAGTAATCCAAGTACAGCTACTACGCCTACAACCTCCAGAGCACCCTCGTCGACGGGAAACCATTCGCGGAAACGAAGAGCTAAGACCAAGAGCTACAGATCACATTTCAAGCAGAGATACATGGTCGAAGCAGCGTGGAGAAAGGGTGGACATGTCACCACCAGGCATATCACTCCCGATCATGGCGTCGTTACAAGCCTACATTTGACCTCCAAATACATCGCTGTCGCACTTGATAATGCTAAGATTCATATATTTAATACCAACGGTGAACATCAGAGGACATTGCAAGGTCATGTAATGGGCGTTTGGGCTATGGTTCTGTGGGACGATATTCTTGTGAGTGGTGGATGTGACCGTGACGTCCGTGTTTGGAACATGGCTACCGGGTAAGTTTCCTTTCACGCATTTTCTTTTCTTTTTTTTTCTTTTTTTTTTTTTTTTTTTTTTTTCCAATTACCAAACGTACTTTTGTTAACGGGTCATCTACTCATAGTGAGAGCATCCACAAGCTACGGGGCCACACGTCCACCGTACGCTGTCTGAAAATGTCAAACGCGACGACTGCCATATCGGGATCCCGAGATACCACCCTACGAATATGGGACCTTGACAAGGGTGTCTGTAAGAACGTCCTCGTCGGTCATCAAGCAAGTGTACGCTGTCTGGGGATCCATGAAGACCTGATAGTTTCGGGCAGCTACGACGCCACAGCGAAGATATGGAATATCTCCGAAGGCCGGTGTCTGAAAACGCTATCTGGGCACTTCAGCCAGATTTACGCAATTGCCTTTGACGGCAAGAGGATTGCCACTGGCAGTTTGGACACCAGCGTTCGCATCTGGGACCCGCAGACGGGCCAGTGCCATGCGATCTTGCAGGGCCATACCTCTCTGGTAGGCCAGCTGCAGATGCGCGGTGACACGCTCGTCACAGGAGGCTCCGACGGGTCTGTTCGGGTCTGGTCGCTTGTGCACATGAAAGCCATCCACCGTCTAGCAGCGCATGATAATAGCATTACGAGTTTGCAGTTTGATGACAACCGGATCGTGAGCGGTGGAAGTGATGGACGGGTGAAGATTTGGAACGTGAGGACGGGCCAGTTTGTTAGAGAGTTGAGTCAGCCATCTGAGGCAGTGTGGCGGATTGTGTTTGAGGATGAGAAGGCGGTCATTATGGCTACTAGGTCGGGACGGACTATTATGGAGGTGAGTGCGATTAAACGCTTATTCAAATATTTTCGACGGTTTTTTCCCTTCTTTCAATCTCGAACGATTGGACTAACATTCTCCTAGGTCTGGTCTTTCTCTCCACCCGATGATGCCTTCAATGATCCCATCTCAGACTCCGATAGCCAGTGCAGCAGCACCGAACCGGCCTTCAACAACTTCGACCATATTCGTAGTAATAATATGAAACCCCAAGGTTCTTGTTCCGCTCTCGCCGGGCCGGAATCATCGTCGTCGTCGTCAGCAATTATATCTCCTGTCATAGTTACTCCCATCGCCGCATCCACTTCCACTGTTACCCGTACTTCAGCTCCGACTACCATCGATCTTGATATGCAGGATGTCTTCATTGATGCGAGTGGTAGTAGTAGCAGCCATGAATAGAATAGTATGAAACAAATGGCATTCGTGGAGGATGTGAGGAACGGAGGTATTCCCATTCCATATCTAACTCCCTAGAGCTTTAGACGGCCGTTTGAAATTGGGAGGTGAAGAGGAGGGATGTTCATGTGCAGGCTGATATGGTGATATACTGAGCAATATATGAACATATATATATATATGAATGTATGTCCAGAACCCTAGATAGATAGACGTGTATGAGAGGTTAGTAAACAGATCTATTCTTCTTCATTTGAACTCCGTGAACTGGAATTTGGCAGATATTCACTATTCCTGACCTGAAGGTATCTACCCTTGATCTTAGCTTCAGCAAACTACAGGTTTAAAAGGGAATTCCATACACCCCACCACCTTACTATCTGTAACCTCCATTCACTGCTTTAATCATCTGCAGATGTCAATAAAATCCTCTGTTCTCTGGTGAATTGAACCCATCTCCATTCCTCTTCTCCCGCGATATATCAATATAGATGTTGATTCCAATCAACGTGGTCGTAAGCCAAAATCCACTGCTCATATCTCAACCAAAAGAACCCATAAAATAAAAAGTAAAAGTAAAACTAATCCCTTCGGGATATGTACGATGCAACCAAATCAAGGTGCGTAAATATAGAGGTATATTTATTTATGCCTTAATAAAATAGTGTAAGCAAAAGAAAGGTCATATCTCTTGATTATCAGGGACCTAGGCCTCTTGTATTAAAATCCCTCCTAGAACCGGAACTCCAGATGAAACAGAGAATTGAGTAAAAAGTACAAATAGCAAAAGAATCGGGAACTATGTGGTCAACATTAGAGGTGGATGCTGCATCCCCCGCCAGCCCTGACATTGATATTGAACAATGAAGGAGCCAAAACTGCGCTTGTGTAAAAAAGAAGGTCACATATTGAAGAAAGGTTAAAACGAATCATTTGAAATTGGAATTGAAAATTGCCAATGAACAACCCCCGATAAGGACTATCCGCTTACCAGGTTGCCGTTTCAGGATCCAAACTATCCAACGTAACCGAGGAACCTGTCTCATAACTTAGCACACTACTCGTCCGCGGTGAACCGATGGTCGCCAACGGCGCAACCGATGACGGAGCTGTCGTCGAATCCCGTGTAACAAAGGAGATATCCCGTTGATTCTCCGTCCCTATCACCTGCTGCCGGAGAGAGGTGCTGGCGTTGGAATCGTTATTGCCATCTGGCCGGACGAGCTCACCGACGAACTCAAGCACACGGCGGAATCCGAGGATTTCAGCCTGGATAGCACCTCCGCCCACGTTTGATGCCGTGGTAGTATTGTGACGAATTGAATTTTCCCCTTCATCCTCTTCGTGAGCAGGACCTGTGAGTCTTTGTTGCTGGCGCGAATGCTCGACGTCACGCGAGGAACGAGAAGATGCAGATGATAAGGAGGGATACAACCCAAAGCGGGTATTCCACCACTGGCGCCATCGGTGCCGGCGTGCGGCTATGCGATAGGCGGTGAGAGTGCGGCGTTCTTCACGGCGTGCGGCTAGGTCGACGCGCCGCCGTCGGCAGAAGAGGGAGTTGCGGCAGTGTTTTGTTAAAAGGAAGATTATGGAGGAGACGAGGAGAAGGATAGCTAGGTCTTTTATGAAGAGTTTTGCTGGGGTAAGAGTGGTCGAGGTGTGGTTGAAGATCGGGGTATGCTTCAGTTTAGGCTCTGCGCCTTCGTGGGTTGGAAAGACGGGTGAGAGGTGGTTGTCGTCAGGTCGGTCTGCTTCCTTTGAAGAGAGGTCGTTGGGTTTCAGCTGAAAGGTGGTCGCGTTTTGTTTCGAGGTTTGATTGGTACGGCTTCTGTGAGCGGAATTGGGGAATGGACGGCATAGGCTGTCAGATATCGAGGATGGGAGGGGACCGAATTGATATCGAACGAGGCGGAAGACATCCGGGACGATCTTGAAAGATGTCTTTATAAAACAGGATAGACTTGTGCATTGTTTGAGTCTCGAAGTCATGAGGGAACAATCTCGGAATAAATGCTTTCTGATCTCCTGCTCCTTGGCTTTGATCTCCATTTGCAGCTTCCGGACTTGGGCTTTGAGCATATGGATGTTTTTGAGATCCTTTTCCAAATCACCATCAAAGATAGTCACAGCGTTACAGGTAGATATCGGGACATTGAATGGGTCAGAGGGAATCAGCCAGGAATCAAATGTATCCCCGTCCGAAATTTCGATGGGGGAAACCACCAGGCGGAATATTTGCGGCTTTCCGGCCGAATTGAACGAAACCGCAAAGCCCGAAGTCCGTTCGTTGGGGTTGGTATAGTTTGTTGGATAGAATGTCACAGCAAGTATTTGTGCGGTGTATTCCTCTATGGAATCTTGGGGGCTAGAAATGCAAAGAGCTTGATAATTGAGTGATAGTTGGTGATTCTGAGAGCCATTGGTCATGTCGGCGGGGAAGATGCCGGATCCGATTCCATCGATGCCATCCCATGCGAGCTCCAGCTTCTTATTGTTGAGGACGACATCACTCTCCCCGCACACGGATTGCGTGCTGGAGATGGTTAAGTGAAAGATCTGGCACCCCAATCAATCAGAATCTACATATAACAGACATTCGTGGACACTGATCAATCAGCAAGAGATTGTCTAACATACGTAGCTCAAGTCATGGTCATCAAAAAAACACCCGTCACATACAGATGCAAACTTCACCTCAATTGTAATATCATCTATATATAAAATTAGTCTAAGATGCAGATACGGCAGTTGGTAACAACGGGAAAGAGGTTTCATGTCTAACCTCTCCACGTTTCTATAGATTGGGAACTATCTGAATTGTTATTGTTGAAACGGCTGCTGGGAGGGATGACACAGGCAAATGCGACGATGGAGTAACAGGACCAGAGTAACACAGCAGATGCGCGCATACCCATTTTGGACCGCGGCGCCCTCAGCCGCCGATCATTGTTAGAGATCAGAAAATCTAGGATTAACTATCTGATCTCGACTATCGTCTGGAGTGAAAATACGTTCAAACATGTTGAATATCTCCCAAAAAGCTGCTCTGTCGTCGGAGTGAGGCTCAGCCCCCAGCGCTGATGACTAATATCCCGACCTGGTCGGACTTAGCGGAATTGGATTAACTATTGTCCTGCAGCGCGAGATGAGGTAATCAACCAGATCAACCCCAACGTGACTTAAGTTAACTAGGTTACGGGGTTGCAACCCATGTTTATGAGTATATATCAAAATACTAGAGTGAACTGTTGAGGAAGAAGACGTTGATATATCTATTTTCTGCTCTCCAGATGTCTGGTAGTACATAACTAGCACCAGACATTGCCCCCATCATGGTACGTAGACAACTCCGCCAGCGCATCTCGCCATCCACCTCCGCTTTCCGCCCTCTAATCAGCTCCATGACACATACACAAGCACTTATACATACCAGAGACACATATACTAACCCCTATCCTCTTTCTGGTCTATAGCTTCCTCTAGGCCTGCTAACCGCGGCCCAAGGCCACCCTATGCTGGTGGAACTAAAGAATGGCGAAACCCTCAACGGCCACCTCGTCAATTGCGACAACTGGATGAACCTGATCCTCAAAGAAGTCGTCCAGACCACCCCGGAAGGTGACCGCTTTTTCAGATTACCTGAGGTATATGTCAGAGGGAATAATGTATGTTTTTTTTTTTTTTTTTTTTTTTTTGTTTTACCTTTTTAATCCTTGTATCAATAATAATCTTGCAACAGATTAAATACCTCCGAGTCCCCGAAGAAATCGTCGATTTAGCAAAGGATCAACAACAGAATCAGCCGTCGAATCGTGGCCGTGGTAGTCAGCAACATCGTGTGGATAGCGGAAGGGTGGATCGCGGAAGGGGAGGGGGACGAGGCGGCAGAGGGCGTGGGAGGGGTAGAGGTGGGGCCTGAATTCCATCGCTTCCACTCCTCCGTATCCTGTCCACCTATCTGCTCTTGATACCCAACGGGATGGATGTGGTGTGTGGTGTGGGTTGTATTTTTTCTTTTTTTTCTTTTGTTTTTTATGAAGTATGTACGTTTACTTATTTAACAAAGACTGTCTGATTTGCAGGATAGAACAGTCAAAGCAATGGTATGAGATTCAAAAGGCATATCCGCATTTCAACGAACATGGTTTCCAGATTGATCAATGTAGATGATGTGATGTTGTCTGTACCATAAACAAAATACGGCTGTTTCTCTTTTTCTCAATCTACTTATATGTAGCATCTAACAGCGCGCATTAAATATCTGAGCAGTAATAAGCTGGCGCTATGCTTCCCGTTTATTCATCCATACATTAATCCTTTGACTCCTGGAAATGCCGCAAATGACATGATGCCCCTTAACACGTGTATACCGCAGAGTCAAAAGAAAGAGATTTCCGCTGCTGGATTTTGCAGAATCAAAAGTCAGACCAAGTTCAGGGCTATATGCCACCCTCTTTGATCTTGTCAATCAAGGTGCTTCGCAATATTGCCCGAGACTGTAGAATTCAGCCGCCCCATCTCTAGCACCCATGTTGACATCTGTCACCGTATTGTTCCCTTCTCTGATCCCACCCTGACCCGGACGCGATGGCAAAGACTTCTGTAACAACTCCTCACTCAAAGCATTGGGGTCTATTCCACCTTCTCCCTGCTGCTCCTCACCACGCCAGTCCGCCGCATGCCCTTCAGCAACTGGCTCACCCGGCGCGGGTTCCAGAATAAGTTTCCCTCCAGCAGCTGATATTACCCCCTCATCCTCAGATTCTCCCTGTGCTTCTGCATAGCGCCAAACAACCTTCAACCGATCAAGGGCCCTTATCCCCCTATTAGACGTCCCCTTAATACCATCCAAGGCATCCCAATCAACTTCAAAAACGCCTGAATCAAACACATCCCCTCCTTCAAAGAATACGTTAAACCACGTGTGTGCGACGGATGTGACAATCGTCCACCCCGTGTATGTGGCCATGGTGCGCCGATGGATGCTGATGTTCACATCAGAGGTAGGGAGAATAACCCTTTTGCTTGGCCGGAGAATTACGGCTGGTATGATGGCGTCGACGTTGGCGGAGTTGGTGATGATGCTTTGCATCCATTTACTCCATGGTTTCGGGGTGGTTACTGGTTGGAAAAACGAAGAGGACCGGGAGGGCTGCGAGAATGTTGAGCGAGATTGCGGTGTGGTTGTTATTGGATTGTTTGCGCCTGGCAGGGTTTCAGTGTCGTTTAATTTAGAGCTATCATCATCCTTACCTCCCTCCTCCTCTTTTCCTCGTTTCATCAACGTCCTCACTCTCTTTGCGTCAATTCTTCTCTTTTGTTTCCCATCCCCTTCTTCCTCTGTCGACCCATCTCCCTCTTCACCCATCACAATCCTCTCACACCGATGAAACTTATGAAAACACTTAATCCTTCTGCCTTCTTCCACAAACCCTTCAATCTCAACCTCCACCCCATCCCTCAAACCCCAAATATGCACCTCCAAAATTTCCACCGGCCTCTCCACATAAACTTTCCGTAACTCATTCGTCCACTGCTGCACATATCCCACCCACCGCAGCTGGCTGGGGATGCTCACCCCCTGGCCAAACCCAACCCTCATCCTCCGCTCCGTAAACTGCCTCAAAGCATCCTCAGCCACCCACCCACGTTCACTGATCAAAAAGCTGCAGGCAATAGTCCCGCTCCGCCCTTTGCCCGCCTTGCAATGCATGACAACTACTCGTTTTCTTTTCGCATCCTCCCGTTCCCCTTCCACTAGGGCAGCATTAGCATGCTTAACATCCTTAACATCCTTGCCATCCTCAACACTCTCATTTTCTAATAGCCAATTTCTGATACTCGCCATAAGAGGCGGGATAAGGGCAAAGGGTGGCGGGTGGTGATCTGGAAATGGGAAGTGGTGGATACGTCCGTAGACCTCTTCATCCGGGTACCCCGAGCCCTCCGCGCGGAATTCCCATATTGACCAGTTCTCACCATGCTTCAGGTCTAGAAAGCGAACGAGGGAGTCTGTGGGGTTGCGGTAGGCGCGACGTGGGTAGGTAGAGGACGGGCCGGAGGTAACGATTACTAGGGAGGAGAAATTTGTCAGCGAAGACAGCTCTTTTTGACGGAAGGGCAAGGGTTTGAAAGTCGTAGAACTGTAGAACCGGATATTTACTTTCATCGGTGACATAGCACAAGTCAAGACCAGCTTCGGGATGTCGCAGGCGAGGGCCTGCTATTATCTGGCGGAGAATTGAGGCCTGTTATTTAACAACCATTAGCATTATTTAGAGATTGCATAGCACTGGTCGCCCAAGATAAATGGAGATGATATTTCCGCCGCGCCATCAATTGAAATTTAAAATGTATTGATCATATTGGTGATGGCGGTGATGATGGTGATGCATACCATGACCTCCTTTAGTGATGATCAGAACAGAATGCCGAATACAAGCTCCCCAGACGTCACAGAAAGTGTGACCCAAGGTTCTCTATACGATAAGGCATATCTTTACCACAAGAGTATGAAGACTTAACAAACAATATGGTATTGCCAAACGGAGCATTTGCACGAATGGGAAGTTTGTTAAAACTGTTGGGCGTGTCTAGAATTGCGACTGAAGACCGAAATACGAAGTTGTCGAGATCTCAGCGATGATGTCACGGCTCCGTTAAAAACTAAGATTACATATATTACGTTATTTATACACATACAATTGCGCTCTCAAAATGATGCCCTGCAAAAGCATCGAGATCTATTATCCTCGATAAATAAAACAAAATACCAACAATTCCGAGAGCCTACATATAATTATTATGACCCAGGACACCTAGCAATCGGTTTCCGTATATTGGCATCATACTGCAAGATCTTAGCATACTTATCCTCAGAATCAAAACACTTAGTCCGAACATGAATCTTCGAAATAGGCGTCAACGAAAACCCGCTCTCCATCATCTCAACAAAGTATCTGTGTGCTTCGCGGAACCGCCCTGCATCTACACACAGCAGTATCAGGTGCTCGTACGTCATCCGGTCCGGGAAGATGTCGAGGTGAACCATCTCCTGCACGAAAAAGTTGGCCAGCTTATGGGAGCTTGTGACACGGCAGCCGTGGATTAGAGTGTTGAAGGTGGTGGCGGCTGGCCGGTGGCCAAACACCTCTGTTAGCGCCTTGTAGAATTCCAGCGCTACTGTCATTGTCTTGTGGTGGACTGCGATTTCGATCACGGCGTTTGCAGCTGCTAAGGGTACATTTTGGAAGTCCTTTACCTTCAATTTTACTAATGTCGCCCAGATGTTGCGGGGCGGGATGTTTTTTTCGATACAGTAGGTGACGATCGATCGTGTGGCGGTCTCGTCGAGCTTGAAGGTTGCTTTTTGAGCGGGACATAATATGCGAAGGGCACTCTCGAGGTCGTCAGCGGCGAGGAAGGTGTCAATGAGGCAGAGGTAGTCTTCCAGCAGAAAAATTGCTTTTCGCTCGCGCATGACTCGGAACACTTCGCGGGCTAGCCATGTATTGCCAGTTCGCGATGTCATTATGAGGATATTGTTGAAAACGCCATAGGGTGGGTTGATGAGCCCTTGCTGCACGCGCCGTTTCCATACATAGGTCACGCATTTTTCGTGGAATGCCTCGCTGGCTCCAACAAGCACATGAAACCAAAGGTTCGGGGAGAGTTCATTACCGCTATTTGTCCAGCTAACCATCAACTCTAGGACCATATCGTACTCTTCTGCATTGCATAGATTGTATATAAATAGACTATATAGCCATGGCTCGATGGGAATGTGTTGAGCTTGCATGCGCGAGAGATGGTCTAACACCATTTCGTACTGGCCCTCCCGAATGAGTCCTGCTACAACATTATGCCAACCCTCCGGCGAAATTGTTAGCCATCGATCCCGTAGAATGTGAAGGATATTCTGTCGTAAGATGTAATCGGGGTGTATCGCAAGGACCTAGCCATTGTCGAAATACGTCAGCCACTACCAAAGGCAAATTAATGCTCTGTCGGGTTACTTTGAAATTGGGAAGACCCACCCTCAACGCCGCATGAAGAGTCGCGGAGTCAATTGGTATATTATATTCTTGCATCTCGTTCAGTAGCTTTCGAACATGTCTTGGAGACCCCATCAGCGCGTCCGCATTCGCCGATATCATAACAGTGTAATGCCATGTTTGCGGATCACAGCCACGTCTCCGGATCAGCTCTCTCATCAGTTTCATAGTGAGCCTATAATTTGGGCTACACTCAGCCGTTTTGCGAAGCATATTCTCTATGACCTCATGAGAGTGTAGTTTTCGGAATGATGGATGGATTTCGGTGAATTGTTTGAACGTTTCCTTTGATATCGGTTTCTTTGGGTTGTTTCTGGAAACGGCAAGCTCTATCTCTCTAAGAAGGTCTCCTCTATTTCGCTCAGCGGAAGCCCCATTATCCGCAAAATAATTCGATATCTGTTCTGTCGACAGTAAGGTCTCCTGTGATGTAGAAGAGAAGGATCGAGCGGCGGAGCATCGTTCCTTGAAGACCGCATCACCGTGGTGCTGATTCGGCCGCCGCCATGGAAAGCTTGACCACCTCAATGGCACTTGTTTGTACAACGGACAGAGGCAATACCATAGGCCATCTGCGATAAGGGTTCTCGAAGACATGTGTTAGTTGTAAGACTGGCTGGTAATGGCTTGCACGGAGACGTCCACTTGTGTTTTTTAGATCTGCAAAAGGAGAAACTTTTTTGGGCATTTGCTTAGTCATCACCACCCGCGGAATAAAAAATAAATTGCAACGAGAGCAGAATTCAGAAGTCGTTGACATTCTCCGATAAAATATCCAAAGAATGTTGCTCTAAGCAATGCGCATAACAGCCGTAAAAGGAATTGTCAATATGACTTAAATTAATATTTTTCTTAAAGGGAAATATACATAATATACAAAACGCAGACCCAACGGCTCCAATCCGTCTGATTCATGCCGGCGCCAAAAGTGAACAACAGTATCGGAAACAGCAGTTGATCATATCAAGAAAACAAACGCAGCCCTTCCTTTTCTCCTTCCCGTATCCTCTGTAATCTTGCTCTCCTCTTCCTTTCGTATATACCTCTAACGACACGCTTTACCCGGTCTTCACCCTCTGCGAAATTGGCTCTAGCAAGACCAACGACACAATCGACCTGCTCAGGGGTGTAAACAAAATTCCATGTGCTCATGAAATCATCTCGTGCAGGGTCTATCGGTGCCGCAGTCCCTTTCGGTCCAGAACATGTTTTTTCATTTTGTGGGTCGCTAACTGGAGCGGTGGAGGTTGGAGTTGGGGTGGATTGCGTAGGTAAAGCGGACGGTTTAACTGCGGTCTCAACAGGGTTTTTCAGAAGGGGGAAATAAACAACTGCAATGCCGGCGTCAACTTGCATGAGGAGGAATTCTGATTCGGGATCGTCTTTCTGCGGTAAATGGAACAGTCTCTTGGATGGCGGAGGCTCTTCTGTGGAAGTCCGCTCTTGCGTAGTCCCAAGCCAAACAGTACAGTAACTTAAATCGGTCGTGTCGGGGTCTGGGCTCAATTCTGTAGAATCCTTGACCTCACTCTGGATAGTACTTCCACTTCCCAAATGTTTCCCTAGAATCTTACTCTTTGACTCCTGACTTTGTTTTGTGGCAGCGGAAACCTTTTCATCTGACGTTTCTATCGTACTTCTCGCGGCTTTCTCGATGGCTTCGGCCGTTTCTGCAGGTTTAGTCCCAGGTTTTGGCCAACCTGATCCAATTGGCCAGCCCTTTATACCCCTCTGGCGTGCGTATCCTTCAGCCACTGAAAGCCAATTTTCTTCCTTGATGTCGGCTGAAGCATCAAAAACGACTATCATATCTACATGACGGCCGGGACGAAGAAGAGGATAAATAGGGAGATTATTGTTCATTCCGGCATCCATAAGACGGAGTTCTTCATCTTTAAAAACCGACTTTGGGCATGTCTTTGGAAGTCGATCTTGCAATCCAAGGACGAAATTCGGTATTGATGCAGGATCAAAAGGGTGAACACGAATAAGCTCTTCACTCTTCCCCTCTAGGATAGCATCGATACCACTGAATCCTGCGAGTCCCCGTAAAACTGGCCTTACTTCTTTGTAGTAATGGGCGAGAGTTGCACAGAATGCACTTCCCCAGATCCCCATGAGCATTGAAACTCGTAATTCAGGGACAGAGTAATCTTCTGAAAAGGGAATGTCTTTACCATCCGAAAATTTTCTTCCTAACGCCCACATGGGTATCCCTGCGGAAAACTCTTCGCAAAACATTTCGTACGGGGTAAATTCGAACCACTCAAACCAAGTTTCTTTTTTTGGCTCTGGTTTCTGTCCATCCGCTATAATCTGCATAGAGGGATCTGGCGCAGTTGTATCGTCTGGTGGTATTTCATGACGAACCGCGGTATATATGGGTAAAGGATTAGCACCATTATCGACGAAAGCTCTCTGGTTTGAGAGCTTAAGGTCGGAGTCGTACAAGTTCAATGGCTGCCGTGCCGGAACTAAAAGTCTGGCCGTCAAAAGGAGACCGTAGATGTCAACCAATCGAAAATCAGTGTCGGAATTAGCCTTCAAATTTTCCACCAAGCCTCTCAACAAATATTTATTGGTTGGAGGAGAGGTCAGCTGTCTAAGCACTTCTGGAGGGAAGGCGAAGTGAATTCCAAGTCTGTTCTTCAAATGTTGCACGACTTTCACAAAATCTTGTCCTCCGAGCGACGAATTATAGATCGTCTGTAGCCAGCAGCTCCCGCTAACACCGGCGGTATACATGGCACAATCCCAAAGCCCAGCCTGTTTTGTGGCCAGATAGGAGCCGGCCCCGGCGACTACAGCACGTAGTCCACCACCGGAGCTGCATATTGCGATCACAGGTACATCGTCGGGATGTATATCGTCTTCGTTCAAGCCAAGATACGCCGCAAGAGATTTGACAACTACTTGGCGACGTCTCCATTGGAAATACCTCTCTTCGCGACAGAGATCATCGCCAATGCGAACATGGGCTTCCCGGGTTATTTCGGGGTTTAACACGGCATTGTGAGCCTCTGACCAGATTTCATCGGCCAATGAGCCTTTTGCCATTGATAATTCACGTTGAAGAGTTTGGAGCTTCTCCGGAAGCACAACAGCCCATGCTGGGACGATATATTGCCTAATTAACTCTGATAAATCGACAGACCTAACAGAGTCTTTGACAAGGGTGATTTTCGAAGTAACTGTGTCCCATGAAGATTGCGAGGTTGGAAGCTCGACTGGCAGGTCGCGGGATGATTTGTTTGCTAAATCCGCTAGAACAGATCGCAGTTCGTTCTGGCTAATGTCCTGAAATTTAGATGAATTCCTTCCTGGTCTCTTCAACTCAGGTGGAATCCCGCCGGCATTACGGTTCATCCTCTCCCAGAAGGCACAGTTCCGATCCGAATCAGTTTTGATAGTTTGGGTTTCGGGGGAGAGATAGTATGAAGCGCCCGCGCTTAAAAGAGCAGTATATGTCATCGGGAGTCTCCATTTTGCGAAAATAGCTCTGGCAGTGCCCATTGCAATTGGGACACCACCGGCCTCCAATGTCCTCCTGTGTTGTTCATGAAACTTCAATCTGGCGCAATGTTGGAAATTTGGTGTAAAATTGGCGAATCTAAGGCCTGGGTAGCTATGATGTCATGCACGTGATTCTGGATGAAACTATCGGATAAATATTCTTCCTCAACTAACTGCATCCGAACTAACTCCATTATGCTCCTAAAACATCGTTCATCTGCATCCACGACCAAACAACATCCACCTTTAAGCTGGACGGAGAGAGGTTGTTTGAAGTATTCTCTGGATATACAAGTATACTCACGATCCTTCATTCTTCCAGTCGTCATGGATTGAACATTTCTTTTCGAATATTTGTGTTGGAATGAGACAGGAGGCCCGAAATTGCTGTCTCCAGCTCCCATACCAGGGGCATTTACCCTGAGCCCGGTTGAGATCGGACTATGCCACTGGAGCTATGGCCGGAATGCGGAATCTGGTCCATGCGGAGGAGAGTGCGGAGGTGGAGGTTCTGTATGCAAATCTGGAGAAGCTCAACACCCTAACCAAGAAAATCCAAGGCTCCCTGGCTCGGCTTGAAACCAGTGGGAAGGTCGTAAAAGATGCGATTGGGCCAATCTACAGTAACACGCAATTGTTGCAAGTCACGAATACCAACATCGATAAAGTTAATGAAGCCATTGATCGACTCCGTCAACCCCTAGATGTCAAAGGAAAGGAGGAGTCGATCATCCGCGCAGGGTATGGTGACTTTATTCAACTCCTCATCTCTCGCTCTGTATATCTCTATCTCTACCTCTCTCATAATCTGGCAATGCTAACGGATTTTAGTCCTCGGAGTGCTGGGTTGTCTCAGTATCTGGGTGCTCTGAAACGAGTGGATCGTGCACTATCAGATCTAAACTCTACCAACCTTCGCTCAAACCAGAAAGCAGTGTCTGAATTTAACGCTTTGCTTAGTACGGGAAGCAGCAAACTTCAGGAAATGTTCAGAGCGACCCTACGAGAGAGCGTTGCTACAATAGAGCCATTGCATTACATAACAAAACGTAGGTACCTATCCATTATCCCATGCAAGTCGAATGATATTCAACAATTTTATAGAACTACCATTTCCCACTATTCCAAGCGAGCATATTTTGGAACTCTCACCAGTCTGCGCTGCGATCAGCTCGGCTGCAAACCATGGCCCCCAGGTCGGTCAAACTGAAAATCCCGCTATCAGGATTTACGCCGATATTCGCGGGCCATATATCACTTCTAGTTTGCAAAATTTCGCCACTGCTTCCATCAACACAGCCAAACGGAGACCAACCGATGGCCCCTATCGACAAGGGACTAACGGTATTGGAATGTACGCTAGTGGTATTGAGGGTATGTTACTTGCGGAGCACGAAAATATTTCCCAAATATTCCCGCCTGAAGAGCAAGGAATGGCGCTTCAAGCGACTTGTCGGCCTGCGATCGCAGATTTTTCGAAAACTCAACGGGAACTCAATATGTATATCAAATCCAATCTTATGACAGATTGTTTTCTCGGCTTTGAAATCATCGAGATCGTCACTGGACTATCATATCGACTCGATGCGGCCACTGGGCAATTGAAACCTCTCTTTTTTGAAGCTATGCGGCCGATTCGGGAAACGGCAAAGTCAGCGCTATCCGAACTGCTAGAGGAAACACGTCGCAAAGCTTCTTCCGTGGCCGTTTTACCCCCGGACGGGGCTTCGATCCCTCTAGTGGCCGAAGTCATGAGTTCTCTCTCTACCCTAACAGCATACTCAAAACCCCTTGCCTCAATCCTCACATCATTAGGCGACGGGAATTGGAAACCCTCCAGCAAATTCAAAATCACCCCACTAGACGTCAGCCCAGACAGTTTCACCCTGCTCTCCCATTTCATCCTTGACATGATCGAAACCCTCCTCTCCGCCCTTGAAGCCCGCGCAAGGGTATTCCACCGTCCCAAACCCATCCTCGGGGCCTTTCTCGCAAATGTTATGTGCGTGGTTGACCGTTCAATCCGCAATAGCAGTGAACTCTCTCACTACCTCTCTACTCCAGAAAATACAGCCCGTCTAGACATATGGCGCAAGAAGTGTGTATCAACATACCTCGACGCCTGGCGAGATCCATCCTCCCACCTCCTCGACGTCCAATATACCAATCGGGGTGGTACACGACCCACATCTGGAGGCCAGGTTGACTCCGGGGCCATTGTCAAATCCCTCTCGTCCAAGGATAAAGATAATATAAAAGATAAATTCAAGGCGTTCAACTCCTCCTTCGAGGAGCTGATTATTCGACATAAATCGCTAAACATGGAAAAGGAAGTGCGTACTTTGTTGGCGAGGGAGGTCCAGGCCGTTATCGAACCGTTGTATTCTCGATTCTGGGACCGGTATCATGAAATCGACAAGGGGAAGGGGAAATATGTCAAATACGATAAAGCAACCTTGTCAGCCCAACTCACGTCGTTGGCGTAAGTATAATTCACTTAAATAGATTCTCCTTTGCCACATTATACCCATACTCCTATCCTAACACTTTTGTTCATCCTTCGACTCAAAATTGAACCCCATTTTTAAAGTCCACCTCTGGAGTTCCTTTGGTAAGAGTCAAACCCTCCATTTCTCTCTGAGCACCCTTACTCATTTCATACCCTTCTGTTCCAATCTTCAATATTCCAATTCCTTTGTCTTGCTCATTATTGAGTTCTTGATATCTCCAACTACATATACGCATGTAGCGATTGGCCTTTGTCCTATTTTGGCAATAATTTCTTCCTTTCTGATATCTTCCCTGTTTTTGACCTTTTTTTGAACTTTATCTTTATATAATATTTTTGTCTCTCTCCTTTTTTCTCTACAGAGTCACCTGCTGTTCCACGTGGCCTCTGCATTTTCATGTGAATATTAAAATAGAAAATCAAGTGAAGATACAAAGATAAATGATTAACCCTTCATTCATGCTGTGGGAGTGTGTTCGCCTTGATTTGGTTTGAGAATATGTGATTTGAATTTTGAGACTTCGATCTATAAAAATATATCTCCAACAGCCATCGACAAGCAGTTTAATCGTCTTGTCAGATTCATGGAAAATATTGATCATTTGTAGATAATGATAATGAACAAAGTATCTTGGGTCAAGGAAATCACAGTCAATGTCTAAAAACCATACCCTGGAACACTTGAGCTTAATATGAAGTACACACAGAACTGATCAAAGTTCAAAATGAAAGCTGAAAATCACTACCAATAAAGATGGATATACAAACTGTGAGTGAAAACATGCAAACATTGAACTTGCATGTATAGAAAATGAGAAGATAACTACCATAGATATATGATGATGGTATTCTTCACAAATGCATGAGGCTTGCAAAAGCAAAAGAGAGAAAAAACATGTGAAACAAACAAATAAAATGTTGACAGGTGGTTAATCAAATATATGAGAACAAAAGGCGCGAATGAGCATTGACAAATTAAGAAGTGGTAAAACAAAGAAGAGTAGTGGAATGTAAGACGTTAGATTTAACTGAAGGCGATAAGTAAAGGCAGGAAGCAGATGTAGAATTCATACGCCTGTTAAAGCTCTGTGTACCGTTTCGCATGTATCCTTGGAAATCGGTAGGCACTCCTCGTGCGCTGTGGGACGAAACGGGGGGCGTGTGACTGGAGGGACATGATGGGTCTGTTTGGAAACTTGCCCTGGAGTACATAATTCACGTAACACTTTTAATTTTCAATGCCTTCAATATCCGGGCTGGAGGACGACGTATCGGGCACCTGTCAAATCACACCGGGTAGTTCGCAAGATTCAACAAGACTAGTTTCACTAGACTTCGCGGCTTCTGGCTATGATGTGACAATTCAAGCAAAATCATCTCCGCTTTCCAGTCAAATAAACAAGAGAAAGGGGGTATGCTTCCAAAATTCCAAGAAAGCGATGAAGAGGGGAAGAGGGGAAGAGGGGAAGAGGGGCGTTGGGACCTTAGCCATGATCATCCAGGTGCAAAAAAAATAGGTTGACTTAAAAAGATACGGGCAAATGGGGGTATGAATCGACAATGACAAAAATTATATGCAAGGCAAAATATTTAAACAGCAATCGAGTCCAAACCAAGCTGACACAAGCCAATCAATGTATAAAAAAAATAATAAAAAAGAAGAAGAATAAAAAAGAAAGAAAGAAAGAAAGGAGAAGAAGACATAGTATTATATCGTATTGCGATTTATCGATCACCGCCTTCTGTCAGCGGCAGGCATTTCATAGATATCCTCCGGCACGGGTCCATTGTGCGTCGCACTCAGCCGGTGCAGGCTTACTGGCTGAGAGGTACCCAGCTGAGGACTAGTAGAGTTTGTCGGCGGGCTTCCGGGCTGTATATATGAGTTTCCTCTGCTTTGGCTATAGTATTCGGTTGGTGCACCTAGAAGAGGTTGCGATTGCGCCTGTAGGGGGTTTTGAATCGGCGAGCCTGCCATTTCGGACGGCCCTGGCGGGGGTTGTTGGACCTGAGGAGCGTAGCCGGGGCTGTATGGCGGGGCCTTTTGTTCGGGTGCAAAATACCCCGCTCCAACTACAGGTGCTGGTTGGCCGTATTGTTGTTCTTGCATCAACGGTGCAGTTGGTGATAGACCCTGAGTACTACCGTTCTTCTTGCCTTTACGATAGAAGAATACGATGATCGCAGCGATAGCAATGATACCAACAACAGCTCCGGCAACAATTCCACCAATTGCACCCCCTCCAAGCTTCTTTTTACCCTTTCCCCCATCGCCATCATCCTCGTCACCAACAATGTCACCAGAATTCTGGGGATTTGAAGGCGAGTTGCGGGTAGCCGTCGGCTCTGCAGTTTCGGTTGCGGTGCCAGGAGAGATAGACATCGACAGAACTGATGATGTACCCGCTAGAGTCTGGTAGTTTGGCCCATAACGGGAGGAAAAGTACTCTGATAACAGAACAACCTGTGACGACACACCTACGGATGCTCTGCACCCCAAGAGTTGTTTGCCATCACCAAAGAAGTATGTTCCACAAAAAGGCAGTGTCGTTTCTGCACATCGAATAATTCTAGGATCTTTTGAGCATGCCTCGTCGCATTTGTCTTCCCAATTCAAACACTTAGTCGCTATGTCGGTACATTGTTGAGCATTTGAACTTGCACAACAGCCCACAGCTGTACCGTATTGTACGCAGTTGGCACCAGCAAACGCACAAGTCAACAGGTTATCTAGTAGCAGCATCAAAAGTCAGTACCCAAATATCACACTAAAACGAGTTTTCTTTTTAAATCTTTCCCCATATTTTTGTTGTGCAATACGTCGCTTGGTAGACTAACTAATATCACCGTTTACCAGACCGCAATAGTATCCAGGAGCCGGATAATCAATCGCTGTCCGCACTGCTCGAGCCGCCAATTCCTTTGGAACTCCACGGGGAACTCCAGGAGGGTCAGTAGGGAGAGGAGACATGCCGAAAACATCAGCCATTAGTTGAACAGTTTCTCGAGGAAGAAGGCGATCTGACAAGGCATCTGCTCCCCCTAGGGAGAGCAGGGCCGCAACCAAGTTCAAGCGAACCATTGTACCGAACCAGACACGGCCTATGCTGTTGCTCAATGCTGACTGTACAGTGATGGTCGCGGATGTTCTTTTCGTTCAATGAGAAGCAAAATGGAGCCAATTCAACTACTGTATAATAAAAAACGAGCGAAAACGGCAAAAAATGAGCCAGAACGATCGAGTTTGATCAAATAAAATATATAAATTCTACTCCGTGCTTAAGGAGCAAAATAGTAGCAATCCTCGTCACAGCTTTCGTGGCTCAGGCAGAAAAAGGTTGGATGAATAACAAATGAGACAGAGCAAAGAAAAAAAATTGAGAAGAGGAAATGGGGGAATAGATGAGAGTTTAGAAGAGAAAGACACCAGAAAAAACAAAATAAATGGGGAAATGGTCGTTCCTAGCCCATATTTCCAAGCCTCAAACAATGTCGGCAATGGCTTGGTCAGTTTGAGTGTTGATTGAGTGCCAGCACAGTGGAGCGAAGTGGAAACAAACACGAGGCTGGTGCCAATGACGGCGAGAGTCCTTCGATCGTTCCCCTCGGCAGACGCTAACCCTTGACCTGCTAGGCACTCTAGAGCATTGTGGCTAAATTATGGCAAGGGTCTGAGCCATCCTTAGACTCTTTTGGGTTCCATGTGTCAGGTCTGAGGAGAATTTGTTGACATGCCAGAAAGAAAATTCCATTTCTGGCGGGAAAGGGCAAGCCAGTCGCATGAATCATAGAGGAAGTAACTGGTTAACTAACTGGTTACTTTGTACTCCGTAAATGGTAGACAAAGTAAAGACGCCTGGTGCTCCAAACACGATATGACAAAAGAAGTCAGTGAGCAGGATGGAAGTTTGTCAATTGTCCCTCTCTGAGCGACACGACACGACCCGCAGGCCAGACACGCACCGGTTTGAGTTCGTAATTAACAATACCGGATTAATTTTGCCCATAGACCATTCATTGCCGGTTAGTAGTTACCTCTCCCTAATTGTTCATCATGCGATCCGGCTGCTGCCATCGAATTTCAACAACCTCCCTCTCACCAGTTACCACCATGTTCAGAGTGTGAAAATGCATTCAAAGCCATCACACTGCGCCACAGGTCACAAAGATCTAGCAATAATCGCGGTAACACCACCACGCTGCGAAATCGTGCCATTCATGTAAGGACTGAGTTTGCAAGTCTTGGGCTGAAACTGATGAAGCAGTCAAAAGCGAGAAACACGACGAAGACACAGCGTCAAATTAGCCTCGAACACGCCTTTCCTCTTTGGGACCGCCGCGGGGCGGGGGAACCTTGGGATCTCAGCCGCATGTCAAACTTCCACATCACGTGGAGGCAAGGCGGCAGACTGGAGGTATCTTCCCGCTCTTTTTGTATTGCATGTACTTAATAATGTAGTTCAACTGTGGGGGTGGGGGGAAAGCTAGACTTGATTTGATCTAATGGCTTGACTCTAGCATGGCCTTGCAACCAATCAGAATGCAGAGTCGCTTAAGCTCCTTGGCCTCTGCCCAATCAGGAATAGACCACAACCGATGGCGCTTCTCAAAGCCACCACAAAACCTGTCGGATGCTCGATGAAAACTCCGGCGAGACAATTCGATTGGAACCTGAAATGGGAGACCCAATATATATTTAGAAACTTCCGCAGCGCTGCTGTAATTTGAAATGAAAACTTCAAAAGTCAGAATATTCCTGCATATCCTTGAATCATGTTGGTATTGGTCTGCCATGCAAACACCCACTTTCAGCTTGAATTCCTCCAGAGACCCATACGGAGAACACCTTGTGAAGAGCTGGAAAGAGAATTGATATAGGCCTCTTGCTGGGTCATACGATTGAATCCCATGGTTGGATCTGTGCTTTCA
>NW_015440947.1:316837-365070 GCF_000150705.2 Paracoccidioides lutzii | reverse complement strand
CAGCAAAGTTTTGATTAACAGTCGGGTGCTGTATGTATTGTACAAAGAGCCATCAAGAAGCACGTGCAGTGAAGCAAGTTTTCCACACCATCACGGGCACCAGGTTGAGCAACTTGGATCTCGCACAGCTCAATGGCTAGATATCATTGGGCCGGGGAATAAAGAGCTTGGACTCGGAAGTGAAAGATGTCATGGCGGCATAAAGCAACTTTCCCATGTCAGAATTATGTGCGGTCAGGATTTGAATCCCATTCAGCTATGCATTCCTGTTGGAATTTCACTCAATCAAATGTCTGAGTTTCCTGATGATGCATGAAGGAACAAAATAGAACTGAACGAGGAAGAGGGGGAAAAGTTCCGATAAAAAAACACTAAGAATGAGAGAACTAAACCAATTGACCACCTAGATTCGCTGGTGTACAAAGGAATTATAAGCATTCGTCACAAATCCAGTCCACCAAACTAAACCGGTACCACCAATGTGTGCGTTGGCGACATACCACATACGAGCCCCAAACCCCTCTCCCCATTCTTCAAACGGGTCCCGTTCCAACGGTCTCCGGCGCCGCGCTTCTCGAAACCACAGAACTCCGCAACCGGTTAATATATATATAAACCCGCACACCACCATCCGCCTACTCCTTTGCCTTACCACTACTGGCCCGCACCGTAATCACATTACATTCCTCTCTCATGGGTGACTTGGCATGCTTGCGTTCCCAGCCCGGAGCTGATCCAGTGTGTACATATCGCTGCTTGACGACATACCGTGCCAAGACCTCACGGGGAAGCAAGTTGGAGCCGGCGTATATTCTTGATGGGGTGCAATCGTATGCAAACGCAATGGAGCGGCAGCACCCGTGGGCGATTTGGCGCAGATTTCTGCATTTGAGTGCCATTGATAGTGGCAGCTTACGCGTTGGGGATTTTGTAGGGGGTCTAAAATGCTAGATGAAGCTCGACTTTCTTTTCTCATTTTACCTTTTTGGAATTTTATTTTATATCTGGGCTGGATGTTAGAAAAACTTACAGCGGAGAATGTACAGTCCACCATCTCGATATTGCCATCCGTGGTTCATGGAACAAGAGAGATTGTGGCCAGACATGCAGATGGTGACACTTTGCTGTTCTCTTCTATGACTGGTTGTGTTTGTGATTTTGAAGTGAAGTGTGTGTGTGTGTGTGTGTGTGTGTGTGTGTGGGGGGGGGGGGGGGGGGGGGTCGTGGGTTATATTTCGGTAGGGGCCGTACGACATTCCCGGCGACCCCTGAGATTGGGGGAGGTTCCCTTATTGGGAACGGTAAGCATGAATGGCAAAATGTATAGATATAGATTTCCTGTGGCGCTTCCTAACAAACCCCTCCCATGCAAGAAAGGTAAGTGAAATTCAAAATCAAGCTTACACCTCAACTCCATCCTCCGGAATCTCACCCACGATAGCAAATTCCCCAATTAAACGGCAAATCCGCACCATCTCAATCTGCAAAGATGTCCAGAAATAACATCATGATAAATAAAACATGTACATTTCGCTAAAATATCCTATCCATACACACGCCGTGATTTTGTATACGATATGTCGTAAGGAGAAGTATTCGCGGAACTTGGAGGTAGCTTCGAGGTTGGGCCTCTAGGTCTCCATTACGCTGCCGCTTTGCCCCTCCCTCTTCCTCCCCTTAGCGGTGAAAGAGGTATCGTTTGCCAGCGGAGTTAATGAATGGTTGAGTGATGGAAGTCGAGTCCAGAGATTGTGAATCGATATCAAACAGTGTTTGGATTGGAGAGGGAAACGACAGGGTTCAAGGAATGATTTTTGCCTGTGTGTTGAGTAGTTACATATTAGAAAGGTTATCATTAAAGAGACATTTTTGGGAGCTAAATTTTGTGCTAGAAAAAGGATACAAAGGAAAGCCCGCATATAAAACAAAGCATCTCCATCCATCTGAATTGCGGGGGATCATGGCGTAGTTACTAGGTGTTGATGAGCATGCAGTCAGTAGGCGTGGTGTTGGCTCCAAGTTGCGGATTGAGTCGTCGGATTCTTTATGAAAAAACAACACAACAGCGATACGAAGAAGGGGTGCTGTTGATTCCTTGCTGACAGCATTCTCATTTTTACATCTCCCCATTCTCCTTTCTTCTCCCCTCCTTTCTCTCTTTAAATTGCTCTCTTCATCGGTCCTTGATTTGCATCTCCGTTTCTTTATTTCTTTCTAGATATATTTTCTCTTCCTGCCGGTACAGCCGTCTCTGTCCCCAAAGCGGGCTACGGAGTATATAACGTGGGGAATTAGGGCTTGGAAGCCATGTGACTCAACGATCATGTGATATTCAGGCACCGTATTGTTACACCCGTAATAATACCGGCAGCAAGAGCCAACTCTGATATAAGTTCCTCTACCTCCTTTCACCGCGGTCCTCCTGCCAAACTCTAGGTATTAATACATGGCTGCCACTGCTTCCGGTAATACAGCCTTCCTATTTCCACGGCCGGACGCAGTGGGGAAACATCGCCAGGTACCTTCATATCTCTTCAACTGCTCAATCTCAACCTCATCTCATCTTCTTCTGCTTCGTATTTTGCTGTATATAACCTATACATATATCTATAAATATCTAGACGTAGATGGCATGTGACCTCTAATCCCTCTCTCGCCTAAACACCCAGTCTCGTCAATCCACGGCTCCCATCTGCCCGACCAGCTCTTTGTGGTATCCACCCCTCGCACCTCGGCATCGCAACAGTCATCATCTGCTCGGTTGGGGGAGCTCCGTTCTCCTCCGAATTTATCGACGCCGAACATACTCCAGCCATTCCTTCGAAATAAGCCCTACAACTACTACAATTACTCTCCTCATCACACTTTCACCCTCTCCTCAACCCCTCCTCCAACCCCCCCCCCCCCCCCCCCCCCCCCAAAAACATCCTAAAGGCACCATTCCACAGGTGCCTTACAACACCAACCATGTGGAAGGCTTCCGACCGTCTGATAGACACGATCCGTCACTATGCTTCGTTTCCCGCTACTGGTGTCTCTCTGAGGCAAATGGTCCGGTTTGGAGAGAGGCCTTCAACGGGTGTGTTTTAAAATCTCTTACAACTTACATTTTGAAATTGCGCATGTTGCATCCATTTCATGCGTTAGATAGGCTTAGGCAAGCAATTGCTAACCTGTAGGGCCCTTGCTGATCCTCGTGGCCACTCAGGTACCCTCTTTCGTGCTTCCCAGTTTCTCTCCGAAGAGCTGCCCATTCGCCTTGCGCATCGCGTACAGGAACTGGGTGACCTTCCAGATGGCTTGAATGAAATGCCATCAATAAAAAAGGTCCGCGATTGGTATGCACAATCGTTCGAGGTATGAATCGCCACCCCCTCTTGACTCATTCTTGCAGATATGGTTGTTTTCCACTTCAAAATATTCTTAGTAATTTTGTGGCGGAATCACAGGAAATCATCACTCTCCCACGGCCTACGCTTTCACAAGAAGTCAGATCTCGTCTCCTCCGCCCAAGCAAGCAGAACGGCCGGGATGCCAACGTTCTGGACGAAGCTACCCCCAACCCAAGCATAACAGACGGCCAATATCGATCGTCCACGACTTCCATTCTCAAAGGAGACGAGTCATGTGCCAATGGACTCACGAACGGCAGCAATGGAAACGGTAAGAGAACAGGAGCTGCAAGTCGAAGATACTTTGTTGCCACAGATGATGGCGGAGACTGGCCACCAGAGCTCAATGAATACAACAACAAGTTCTCCAAGACGCTGCAGCACATCAAGCGGAGGCACGATGGCGTCGTAACAACTGTAGCACAGGGTATCCTGGAATACAAGCGCAAGAGACAGCGCATGCAAATTGACTCAAACATCCAGTCGTTCCTGGACCGCTTCTACATGTCCCGCATAGGAATTCGCATGCTCATAGGCCAGCATGTCGCTCTTACCGATCAAATCTACGTCCACCACCCCAACTACGTCGGCATAATATGCACAAAGACAAACGTTCGCGAATTGGCTGAGGAAGCCATCGAGAACGCCCGGTTCGTCTGCGAAGATCACTACGGCCTCTTCGACGCTCCCGAGGTGCAGCTGGTGTGCAAACCCGATCTGAACTTTATGTATGTCCCCGGCCACCTATCGCATATGCTCTTCGAGACGTTGAAGAACTCCCTGCGTGCGGTTGTTGAGACTCACGGGGCTGAAAAGGAGGCATTCCCCGTTACCAAAGTGATTGTCGCTGAGGGCAAGGAGGATATTACGATTAAAATCTCCGACGAGGGTGGTGGTATCCCCCGCTCCTCGATCCCGCTTGTCTGGACGTATATGTACACCACAGTTGATCAGACACCCAGTTTGGACCCGGATTTCAATAAGAGCGACTTCAAAGCGCCCATGGCTGGATTCGGGTACGGATTGCCGATAAGTAGGCTGTATGCGAGGTATTTTGGTGGTGATTTGAAACTGATAAGCATGGAAGGGTTCGTACTAACTAACCGTCGCAATACAATTTGCTCCCTTTAAATATCACAACCAACTAACCTATTCCTTGTTCTTGTTGAAAAATAATATAGCTACGGCACAGACGTCTACCTCCACCTAAACCGCCTCTCCTCCAGTTCCGAACCGCTCCAGTGACAATTACCTGTCATGAGTGATGGCATCCCACTCGTGCAATCTTCACGACACATATACTACCCGTTCTACGACGATAACGTCTCGTCTTCGGCAACAGCTACTTCACGGGCTGTATCACGAGTGCTATCCCAGGGATTGACGCCGATGAACATTGAAGCGATACGAGCTCGCAAGCGCGCGGGGGGGAGCGGTCGAGAGGTCTCCGTGCGCAAGCAAGTTGGGGATGCGGTTAGCTTGGTTAATGAGGAGAGAGGTCGCTGAGGTGGATTGGAGTGAAATTGGTGTATGTTGGACACGGTACAAGAAAATCTATTCTTCTCGATGGATGATGGGGCGGGGGAAACGAGTCTGTCGGCACCTGGCGACAAATGTGGAGAGAGTGTCCGCTGCAGTGTA
Source organism: Paracoccidioides lutzii (assembly GCF_000150705.2). NCBI lineage: Eukaryota > Fungi > Ascomycota > Eurotiomycetes > Onygenales > Ajellomycetaceae > Paracoccidioides > Paracoccidioides lutzii. The sequence goes on along the minus strand of NW_015440947.1, from coordinate 360,037 downwards.
GGTCTGGTTCATCTGGACGATGCGGGTTGTTTGTCTCTCAGCGGATGCTGACGGCCCGGGGAATGTGTCTGCCATGTCTGCTGATTCGGCAATCACATCCGCTGTACATTCCCCTATCGGATTCAATTAGCAAATTGCAATAGGAAGAGAAGCCGGACACGGAAACCCCCTGAAAAAACCCATATTTCTCATCGACTTCTGCAACAACCGAAACTGTCAGAAGAGCAGGAGAAAGTACATATTGAGAATATTCACAGCGGAGAATCGAAACACGCTTGGAAAGAAACAAAGCCCTTCACATCATTTGCCTCCAGCATATGATGCATGTTGAACAACATCATCCTAACATCCAATCTCCAACAAAACTGACCGATCCGACGCCCTCAAAATAACTTCGCATCCCGATCCAACCACCAATCCTCCTTACCCCGTAGATTCGCGCTGCTGTGCGTGGAAAGGAATTCTCCAATTCCCACGATCCTCCTATCAACTTTGCCTACTCACCTTTCAACGCTCAGCTTGTCCCATCCCTGACACATGAAGGCAGACAGAGCTTGATTATTTGGAAGGAATGTGAGTGGTTGATAAGGTGATGAATGATCAACGCTTTTCAATTCATTTTTGATGAACCACCTTAAGCACTGTCAAGCAGCATTATTATGTTTCTCACTGTGCATTGTATGTTTTGGTTAAAAGCTCTGCATATACGTAACATACTCTAGGAATTTTAAGAGAGGAAGAGACTGTATACATCTCTCTGAGAAGATGTATTGAGAGAGAGCAGAGTTATTTTTCACCCTTTTTTTTTTTTTTTTTTTGGGGGGGGGGGGGGGGCGGTGTTTGGTCCTTATTGCATCTATATTTTAGGTTTATTAGCCTGAAAAACATATTGTACAGTACATACAATGCACATACACAGAAATCAATTAAACAAATACATAAATAATATAGTCTAAAATCATATTTAATGCCTTCTTTCGTTGATATTAACAAATTGAGAAAATGACTCTAGACTGAACTTTGTCATTGAGCTCGGTTTTGAAAGAGATATTTACTGATCTTGAAGAAAAGAAAAGAAAAGAATGAAATGAAAAGATTCGAACCTGTGACATCTTGATCGAGTATATCGTCGTATTGATTTTTCTCTTCACAAATTCTTTTCTCTTTCTCCTGAACAACAGTAATAGCTCACATATAGTCCATGGCCTCAGGCGCCTGACTTCACCCATAATGAAAACACAAGGACAAACTCAAATAATTATCTGGTTCTAACCCAACAACACCAAACGCCCTTCTACCATATCCATATCCATATCCATCATAATCCCATACTCCAGCCAACTCCGACCTTTCCCTTTCTCCAACCGTTACCCCGCCTATCCGACCCCCGACCCCGTTGCCCTACCAGCAAGCCTTGCGCTCCTCCTCATACCCTGCCGACCACTTCCACTCGCTCCCGCCCCTCTTCCCTTTGCACTTCGTCTCGTCAAACTCCGATCGCCACTGCCACCTCCATCGCTATCCCTAGCATTATCAGCAGATGCCGATAAACCCGCAGACCGACGCCCTTCATCCCCATCACTCTTATTCTGCCACCCGCCATCAACCTCCAGAATATCAACGATAGGAAGCTGTTTTTCGCTTGGATATGACGACGTTGGTATGCCCGTTACTGCTGTGCCGGCTCCAGATGTGGCGGCAGTTGGGGCGCCGATATGTCTCATGGAGGTGGGTTTGGATGAAGCGATCGCGGCCCAAGTTGAAGAATTAGTCGGTGTGGAGGTGGTGGCAGAGCTGGTAGGTAGGACAGGCATGGGCATCTCCTTCCGTTTCAAAAATTTGCCTTGCAAGGCGAAGGCATGTCTGTAGTTCTCTGGCATGTTGAGGCCGATGTAATGGTGTTGGAAGCGGCGGCGGGTGTCAGGGATTGTCTAAGTGAGATTTTTTTTTTATTTTAGTGTACATATTACTCCGGTTTAATACTTTAATTTGAATGGCATGCATCGCATACGGGAATCATAGAAATTTCGACAAGAATAAGGGAAATGCATACATGGATATGGCAAAAAGAGATGTAAACATACCTCATAATTCGCCACGGCATGGTTCATCAGCAGCTCCTGATTCGTCAATACGCTGAGGGAGGCATGGCGGCGTTCGCGCAGGTAGACTTTGAGGCGCATATGGCTGACAAGCGGCGGATGGATTGGCAGGTCTGCAGAGCCGAAGTGGGGCTGCGGTTTTGGTCTATATTGATCGCGACGGCCTAAAGATTGTTATTACATATATTGTTGGTTGATAACGAGATGGTAATGTCTGCAGAATGACAATACTAAATGAAGAAGGGAGAGGATGGGTTAAAATGCAATTATCCTCAGATACTCCCCTCCCCTATCCCTGCAACAAAGGGAGAGGTGAAAAGGAGACAGGAACTAATAAATACTAACCAAAATGCTCATCCGCATCAATTTCCTCTGCTTCCTCCACCACATTCACAGTATCAGAGCCACCATGTCCACCCCTTCTCCCACTCGCACTCGCACTCATATTCCCCTGTCCCTGACCCTGACCTGTTCCAAACACTTGCATCCTAACTTGCTGCGCATAGTCCTGTGCCTCTGCCAAGCGGACATGAGCTTCAACTTGCTCCTGCATATCAGTGGCTTCCAGTATACGCGTCCGCGCCTCAAGGACACGATTATACGCTGTTTGGAGGAGTTGGCGGGCCTGCCAGGATAGGTTTGGCGGGGGGGTGTAAGTTGTTGGGTGGGACTGGTTGACACTCATGGCTTTCGTATTATGGGTGATGTATGTACTGGCTAAATAAGACAGGAGAATGAATATAGACTGGGTGTTTCAACGGGTTGGAGATGTGGAGTGGGTGGTTGATGGGTATAGAAGTGGGATGAGGGATAGATATTATATATGTCTAGGTATGTAGGATACACGTGGACCCCTATGACCATTGTCACAAGTTAGCCAATTACCCATTCAATTATGTTAAACCAGATAACCATATATATATATATATGTGTGTGTGTGTGTGTGTGTGTGTGTGTGTATAACAGAATTACACGGACAACACCCAGTTCATGAGGGCCAAACTCCAATAAGGCATAAACACGGAAAACAAAAGAAATACAGGAAAAATATATATTTACAATACCAAAGATCACCCCGCAATACACACTCCGCAACCCTCCAATCTCCCGAGCGTCTTCTAAACCTCTTAGCCTGACTTATCACCCCTCAAACCAGGTACCTGGGAAGCCCGAGCGATGCGCCTCAAGCACGACATACGCTAGCCAAGCAGCAACCGACGCAAGCTCAGCATTGTTTTTCCTTTGCAAGAACTACTTGATTTGATAAACAAGAGTAGAATAGATATATCAGATTGGATAGGTCGTTTTGAGCAGACTTGAAGAAGAGAGGAGTGGTCTCCTGAGATAGATGCTGCTTGTTATTTTGTGGTGTCGACGATTTGTTGATGTTCGATTATGCTAATGTCATCGGCGGGGTAAATTAGACTGTGTTGGGCTTAGCGTGCACGGACGGAATTATGCTTATTGTTAAGTGCCAACTAAGCCGGAAGATCTGATTGGCTGATGATGATTTCGAATGTAAAATATTAAATCACTGTATTATTTCTTAACTCTGTAAATATATGAAGATTTTTTATTTTTAAATTATATAAAAAATATTTTAGCTATTTTATTTAAATTAAATTAAAATATTTAAATATAATTTCTAAGATTTTATATAAAATTTATTTATATTTTTATTTATATATTTTTTTTTAGTTTTTAACTTATTAATATTAATCAAATTTAAAACTTTGTATTTGTTAAATCAGATTATATATATATTTTTAATTATTAAGCAATTATATATTATATTCTTAAAATTCAAAGAATAGATCTCTCTCATTTATAAATATTATTCATTAACCTAGAAATTCTTCTTCAATAAAGATCAGCTTTTGATTATCCTATTGAGAATTCAAGTGTATGGTTGAATCTTGTAGTTGGTAGAAAAGACTTGAAAGAGCAACATCATACGTCTGTACGTCTTGACAGTCACTCGCGTGTTTGAAAATTGCCTAATTTCATAAGCTCCAAAGACTAGAAGAAGCCTCTCTTCCCAATTGAAAGCTTGATATTTTGATTTGATTGGAATATTGATTGACTTCATGGATTCAGTGGCTGGAAAGAGAACGCTGTTCCAGTAGGTGATCGCTTTCGTTACAGAGAAGTCGATGAAATTAACAAAAAGGCTACCTCAAGGGGCCCCAAGGTAGTCCTCCTCTTGACCGCCCTCCCCCACGGTCTGAGAATTGCTACCCCCTGGAAAAATTGTACTTTGCGGAAAAGGACAATATTAAAAACAAAGAACGAAGAAAAGCCAAACTCCCAGGTGTTGATACACAGGACAGAATAACCTGACGCCTTCTATCCCAATGCGAGCTATACAGCTGAGGCATGTGCTCGCGTATGTGTTTATCCCCATATTTTCCCACACGCGCTATGATATACAAGGCATGAACAAAGGACATTGGTTAATATATACAAAAAGAACAAGGGGTAGGGAAGCAAGGAAAACAGGAAGCAAACACGTCGAATCGGCTCCAAGAGACCAGGGGCAGGATCAAAATAAACATTAGCATGTGCGTTCGTTGTTTCGTCGATATAGGTGTAGTGTCAGATTGGGTCGACTTGAGTCAAACATTGCATCTATGCATGTATGAATTTTTGGGCCACGGATAACGCGTTTGCTCCCTACCAACAAAAACAGTCAGCAAAAATCCTCTAAAAAAGAGAGGCAATAGGAGAGGGATAGGGAAATACACACCATCTCGTCTTATTCGGATTATTATAAGCATCTTGATGGGTCCGAATATACCTCGTCGTTTCATAACCAGTCGGATCACACGTAACACTCTCCTTATCGGGATCTTGATAAATCCTGACATAATCAAACCGCATCGTCGCCGGCATCAACTTCGCTAATCCGGTCAAATTCAACGGCGCGAATGTCTTGGACATTCCAAAGTTCAATATAAGCGCCATGGGCTCGACGGGGATGATACGCTGCCCTACGTTACCGTTGGGTCCCAGGGCACGAGCGTCTAGCTTCCATGTCTTGTCTGCACCAACGAACCAACTTATTTCTCCGTTTTTGCCGGGTTTGTATTCGAAGGCGTAGACTTGATACTCTTTGCCGTCGTACCATTTGTTGTTTATATTTGTTATGCCTGACACGGCTTGTTGGTATGTTCCACCTCGATAGTTGTTTATGGAGGTTATGGACGGGTTGTAGAGTTCGTAGAATTCTGGACAACGTGAGGTAAGTTATGACAGGAGCTAATAAAAGGGGAATGTTGGGTGGGCAAGGGAGGGATGGGGAGGATAATACCAAAGTTAGGCATATACCACACATCAAACGGAGCGACCTGTACACTCTGCGACACATCACCTATCGTTGACGGTAACTTTGGATCCAGGGCGTGCACACTTGCCTCAATAACATCGATTTCAGGGGCACTTCGCGACTTGCCCGGGTTTGGATGATCCTCTCCCTTGCAAGTGCAGGCTGGCAGCCGCATGCCAGGCAGCCAACTAATACCATCCGTCGAGCTCTGGTTGGGCGTAATGCCGGCATCGCATATGTCATCGTAGCTATACGGCCACATTCCTTCCGTAGTCGCAGCGTAGCCTGGACGGCCCAGATTACCCATTGTCCAAAACCCTGGCCAGAAACCTGATGTGTCGCCACGTCCTGGAAGAGAGATGCTGGCTTCTAAGCGGCCACCAGTAAAACATAGTTTATTCCAGGATTGGAGCATGCCGGAGCGATAATCCAGACCATGGTTTTTGAAAGCATCGAATCGAATTTCGAGTTTTCCGTTTCTCGTCGTTATCGCGTCCGGGTCGTACCACTTGGGAACAAGTTAGCAAATACATATAAAACCGAAAAATATCTAGCAATTGATTATTTAAACCATTAGACACACCTCTAGATCCTCCGTCACTCCATACCAAATATCAACCGCCTGAAAGAACGGGTCGTCCCCTTCGTAGAACGTCCGTCCATCTTTGTTGAACTCGTCGGAAAACTAATAATTAGTGGCAAGCGATGGTTAGTTAGTCATTGGCGTGATAACAACATCAACAACTAAACCCATATCGACTCGAAAGACAGGATGCACTCACCACCAACTTCCACTGCTTTCCACTCGAAGAGGTAATAGATCTCACAGACTGCGGCGTATCCGGATCGATAAGAGATGTTCGAATATTTTGAAGATGCGGAATGGGACCAACGTCCAAACACAACGAGTCATCCGCGCAAGTCGGTTTTTCTCCCTCCTTCAGTTTGTCGAAGAACGTCCTAAATAATAATAATAAAAAAAATCCTCAGATCAGTTTGAAATTTCAAAAAGTCTTCAAGAAGAGGAATTTTGAAAGGGCAAAAAATAAAAATAAAAATAAAAAAATAAAGAAAAAAGAAAGAAGAAAAAAAGAAAGTGCATACAAAAGGGGATAAATGATGAAAAGCGTCATAGCGCCAAGAAGCACAATGATAAGCCCAGCGATATTCAAAACGCCTCTCCGTGAGCACACCTCACAATCCCGATCTGAATCTGACGGGTCCGGGTTATGCAGATAATCGTCCTTCTCCACGTCCTCGGGATAAACCAGCAGATTATCATAATCGGGCATTATAGCATATTTCTCCACGACAGTCTGAGTATTTATTTCATCCTCAGCGACACTGCTTACTCTGGAGTGATCCCAATACTTCCCAGACGAATTCAGAAGATGCCCGCGACTCTCCCAACTCCCACCTTCTGAGCTCCAGCTTGTCCTCCGCGAGGAGAAATTTGAATATCCCATCGAGACATCTTTGTCAGTTTGATAGCGACGGGAGTAATGTGGAGGGGCCAGGTGGTCTGAAGAGTCGTTGGTTTGAAACGACGAACCTTGTTGGTATGCGGGAGAGTATGGAGGCTGTGGGGGGGTGATTAGGTAGCAAGAAGGAGGGGAAGGGTCTTGGAACGGATCTTTCTGGCCCTCTCTGGAACTCGTTTTGATTTTGGGTGGAGGTGGTTGTTTATGGAGATGATTTTGCGGCATGATGGTTTTTTCACTTTCAATATGGAGGAAGGCGGGGGCTTGAGGGAAGATGAGGGGAGTCGGAGGCCGGATGGGGGGACAAGTCCAATACGCTCAAGGCGGATAACCACCACCATGTCCCGGATAGCAAAGATTCCAGGGGAGACGAGTCTTAACGAGAGAAATACAAGTTAACGCGCGGGACTCGAGAATGCGATGCTTGGCCTAGGTAAATGTAAATGAATGGATGACAGCAGCGACGAAAGGGATCGAATAGGAGGCTAATGAGTGGCTGGGAAGCAAGTGGTAATATGTCGAGATAGGAACCTCGTTTTAACCTTAGAACAGTGGTCAGTGGAAGGCAGGATACTGATACTCAGGTGGACTTGGATGTTGAAGATGTGCCCAAGTATGCGCAAAGAACGCAGCGATGGTAACTGCATAACAAGGTTTTCTTTAAAAAAAAAAAAAAAAAAAACCCCTAGGTTAGAAATAAATAAACACACCTCTTGACTGGCCTGGTGATGCTGGCGATGCTGGTAATGGATGATGGATATACTTTGAAATCCCGAGTAACGAACGGATGGGTTGAATGATTTGACCGTCCACCGACCGCGCGCGCTCTGCACATCAAGGACGCTCACTTCCCAATTGAATAAACTTCTAAAGGCTTGGGTCAACTTTAGGGTCCCTCAGATTGCTTAACCAGTATATAGCTAATTGCGCTGCTAAAGATCCTGGATGAGTAAGAGTCTTTTGTGGATCTTCTGCGGAGGGCGGAGATTTGACTTGCCCACGGTTCGAGCGATATAGATTAATCAGTTGAGGCAGTGAACTGGGTAATGGAATGGGGCAGTGTGAAGGACAGAGGGGCAGAAGAAGGAGATTAAAAAAAGAAAATCACCGAGGGACCCAGAGTAGAGGGCACAGCAGAAAGAGAGTAGAGAAAATAATAGAAGGTAGAAAGAAAAGAGGCGGGGATTATTTAAGACTGACAGAAGCTGGAAACACGTAGTTACATATACACAAACCTACATACCACATTATTATTACGACAGACATTGACAGACAGCACTCGGATATTACGCCTACAGCAACCCATTTATTATTCCACAGAAGTATACCTATGATTGGGATATTCTCTTTTGTCCGGACTCGGGGAGCGGTTTTAATAAAGACATGATCTATCACAATACAATTACAACCTTGGACGGCCTCCCTGAGTGATACGCGTATATCTAAGGGTCACATATCACCGGATGCTACTGCGCACGTTACGTACAATCAGTCATATGATAAATAGGCAAACGTCAACTATCTCTGGTTATTCCCTGTCTGGATGCCATGTTTTCTAACACGCAAAGCCGTGGGAGTGCGGTAGATTGGCTGGGACGCATGTCAGCGTCAGCATTGGCAGCCGTCAGGGTTATCATAACATAACGCTGTTTCTTGTCTCGCTCTTGTCTCTGGCTGGGACACCTTCTAGATCTTTCAGTCGGGCGATGACTTCCTGCAACCTGTCATGTGTGTTGTTACTATTATTACCATCGCGATCAGGGGAACGTCGAACAAAGGGGTGCAGACAAAGTGCATGGAAGACGTTGATGTATGATCGACGTGGAGTTAATCTGCAGATCAGGCGGGAAGGGATTTGATTCGAGGAAAAAGGAAATAAAAGCGAAACAGAGAGGCAAAAAAAGAGGGGGGGAGAGATTCTCATTCGCTGCAAGCCGACATTGCTTTGACGGAGCATCCAACCAAACTAACGCCAACAAGTTAATGCGCTCGTTGCATCTTTGGATCCGGGATGCAGGAGTGGGGTGATATCAAGTCCCTGGTTGGCTGGAGGAGAGTTCCAGGGGTTCGTCCTCGTCTATCCTTAAATTTTCTTGTTTCAAGGCTCCATTGGGCGGGGAGAGTGTGGATATAACAAGAATAGCCGTGGAAAATTCAAACTGTGCAATTTTGTGTTTCTATGTGGGCAGCAAATATACGGGAGTAAGTTTGGGTAAACGTCTACAATGAATGCAATATTCATGGAACGGTGACAACCACCCCAGTTTTGTTGGAAGAGAACAGAACAATTCCCCGTCCGTGATCACGCCAACCAGCAGTTAAATGTTCATTCAACGGCCCAACGGATAATTCATACACCGTTACGGAAAAGATAATAAACCATAACTACTTCCCCATATCGCCATTCCCAAATCTCCACCCTAACTTTCAACTGCCTTTGCCTTCAGCCCCACAATTCTCCCCTTTCCGTTCCCACGTTCCAGTGCAAGCACCCAGTACTCGGCTCTGGTCTCATCCATCTGCACCTGATACACCTTCACCTCCGCAGCTTCTGCATCCCGCGGATTGCCACCCGCCACCGCTGTCCTGACCGCGTGCAGGACGTCGGCATATTGGTTTTTCGGATCGAAGGATGCGGGTGTAAGGATGGTTATTTGCACGTCTCTAGCTGCTTCTGTGGATAGATTTGGGAGGATGAGGGATTTGAATTGGTCTGTTTTATTTGTTGGTTTATTTTATTTATTTAGTTTCGGTGTTAGATACGATGGGTAGGGTAATAACGGGTAGTTGTTGTGCTATAGAGAATATGTCTTGAACAGATCCCAGATAACAGGAAAAGTTATTAGGAGAATAGGTGTAAGGGGAGAGAGAGAGTTTGTTTGTAAGGTGGTTCGAACGTACCAGGGGTCGGCCACCGTCCCTCCGCCGCCCCGCTCCAGTCCAGCGCAACACCCTCGAATGCCTCGTCTGTGTCGGAGATGTAGTACATATCCACATCGCTGAGGACAGTTGGGATGCGCTGGGAAGAGGACACTGTGGTTGTTTGTATATGCTCTTGCTTTTTGCTTGAAGTAATTCCCTTGGAGGGGTCTTCATTTGCCTTGTCGAGGAAGGCTGTGTAGGCGTCATCGGAGGACATGTTTGTTGTTGATGGTGGGGAAGATGGTGATGCTGATGTAAATGTGGATTTCGTTGGAGAGCTCTGGTTATTGATGTGCTTGCAGTAGTGGTGGTAGGGAGAAGTGGAGAAGGGGATTTTGTGTCTGGGACCGATGACGTGAGTGGTGTTAGTGGTGGTGGTAGTGACAGGCTTTACGGATAATAATGATGATGATGATGGAGGAGGCAATGCAGGGAATTGCTTCGGTCGTGTCTTTGTGGTATGGTGGCGGTGATAGAATGAATGAGATCGTATATTTGAAGACCTGGACAGTCTTTGATTCCACATTCCTCCTTTTCTTTGCAGGTCCACTTGGAGCCCCTTAAATATAATTCTACCGTGGAAAATAAATTGCGGATGCCTTGTTTTTAGATAAATTTTGTTCATTTAATGAAAAATTTTTATTTACCACTTTGAAATCTAGATCATGTGATTCATGGGCCATTTTGAGGCCATCACAACATGGGAAACATAGTTTGTGTAAAATATTGCTCATTTGACAATTACCGTTATCTATACCAATCGAGGCTGTTTTGCAAGTATTTAATAACTAGAGAGTTCATGGTTTAAATTAAAGAATAACTGATTGTCGTAGAGATGGTGGAGCAGCTCTCAATATTTAGGCAAAGCCTTTTGATATCTATGAGCATCTAGGCAACTCACTTTCCAAACCCTCAGGACCTGTACTTCTGTGCCAGCTTCTTCATAATCCCTACAGCCTTTGATCTATACGACCCACCAAACAACGCATAATGATTAAGATAATGATACCTACAAAACCAAACAATTAGCAAACACTCACACTTCGCTATATTAAGCAGTAAAAAGAAGCAGAGATGGGCAAACTAAAGAGAAAGAAAAAAAAGGAATATGGAACTTACAACTCATACAAACTAACCCGATCCTCATACTCCGCCACCGGCTCCAGCTTTGGAACAAGCCGGTGATAATCCTCTAAAAACCCACCCCCGAACCCCCCGAACATCTTCATAATCCCCAATTCATACTCACTCTGTCCATAAAACGCAGATGGATCAAATATCACCTCCTCAACCTCTCGCCCACCCAGACTACCCCGCCCCGAATTCCCAGACCACAAATCCCCATGCACAACCACGGGCGTCACGCCCTTCCCACCATTCAAATGCCCATCGCCTAACAACCGCAGCACAACGCGGGACGCAGTCGCTTCCACCAACTGCCGCAATTCGCCGTCCGCACCATTACTACGCTCAGCGCGCTGGAGGATAAACTTTAACCTGTTCTCCGCGAAGAATTCGGCCCAGGATGACTTGTATGAGTTGTCCTGCGGCGTGTCGCCGCAGCAGGTCGTGACGGGGAATCCGAATTGGGGCGTTGAGTAACCTTCCGGGATTGGGGCCGGGGTTGTGTGTAGTTCCGCTAGCTTTTGCGCGAGGGACTTGTGGGGGAGTTGCTGGAAAGGGGATGGATCGTGGTTTGGTTTGGGGCGGGAGGGTTCGAGGAAATCGGCTACTATGAAGTAGGTTGAAGGGGAGGAGGTGAGGGTGCCCCAGCCGAAAGATTGGGGGCAGAGGGTTGGCACGATGGCGTGGATGGCTTTTAGGGAGGCATCTTCACCTGAATTTTTGATATGGAGTAGTTTTCTAGACTTTAGCGGGGGGGTATGGAACTTTGGGAAAGCCTGCATTGGCAATTGGTTGTGGAGAGTTGCGGGGAAGTAACTTCGCTGTAAGTAACTAGTTGGTTAAATACATACCTTGAACCATCACCCTCCCTGTGGCCCCCGTTGCTGTTTTCAGGAAGAAGCGCTTTTCATTGCCGTCCGCCAGTGTCGTCGTGATTTTGGCGGCGGACGCGCTGCTGCAGCCACCACCCGTGCGGGTTACGGTTGTGTTCGGCGCATCTAGCTGTAGAAGCTCAATAACAGCGGGGTCGAGCCTCATTTTAATACAAAATGTGTATACGTATGCCTATGATGTGTTGTAGATAACCTGTATGACTTGATGCGGGTATCAGACGTGGGGGAATTGAAACAATTCGACAAAGTAAATCGGCTTCTTAGTTACATTTTACCATATATTTCTTTGGGGGTTTGAGATTCCTCATGGGATTTGACATCTCCACTAGGATTTGATAGGTGGTGGGATGTTGGAAGTTGGAGGGAGAATAACTTCTGTATCAGAGTTATGACGTAATGGCTTTTGAAAGGAGCTACTTGGACATGCAATCTACGACTCGGGAATGACAAGAAGCGGCTGGTGAGTAGGTGACGATATCATCTTCACTTTGGTATCCTGTGCTTGAGGAGGTATCATTTCAATATTAATATTTTCCGTGGCGGATAATTTCTCCAGGCTCTTCGGCGCAGTTCATGCCGCATTAGTTACATGGTAGGTAGACGGTATACCAAGGTAGGTTTAATAGAGCGAAACATCATGGATACTACAAGGGTAAACGAAGATATTAAAGGTATTGGGAAGCTCATTTCTACACCTATTTAAATGGGCTTGGCCAGGATTTATCCTCGACCGTCGCCTCCCTTTCACGAACCTAATACGCAACATAGGGGAGGAAAGAATCATAAGAGTCTTTCCGTTTTCGTCTTTACGGCAAATCATGAAACAAAAAGCAAAAAATCGAAGCAGGTATTGAATCAAGAGAGAGAGAAAGAACACCTATGCATTCGCACCGCAACCTACACCGACAGATCGAAAATAAAGAGAAAAAGCAAAACTTTGTGGGACAGTGGGCAAGACCAGATTAAGAAATTCATGCAGCAGTAACGAGATCCTTCTTGAGGGTGCCCATGAACGCCCGCTTCTCTGCTGGGGTCTGGAATGCTCCGTGTCCGAATTTCGACGAGGTATCGATCCATTTCAACTCGACCTTCTCCAACGCCTTACGGCTCACCTGTGGGTAGAGTGTCTTCCGCAGAGTGAGAACCCGCTTCTTGACACCTGGGACGGAGCCCTTGAGCATGACGTAGTCATTCTTGACCTCGCCGTATCGGACGAAACCGCCCATTCTGTGGGATGAATTGTTAACATTTGGTTTTTGGTGGTGCTGGTTCAACATTCAAATGATAGAAAACTTACGGTGTGATCTGTTTCTTCGAGACGTCAAATTCAGTCGAGGCATTGCCCTCATCTGAGCCTTTGCCAATGCGGTAGATTTTGTGGTTGCACGATGTTCGGTGGTGATAACCATCTTGACCCGCACGAGCAACAGTCCACTGGACGTGAGATGGATGCCAGGCACCAATGCAGGCAACCTTTCGGAGACCCTTGTGTGTCTTACGAGGAAGCTTTTTGGTTCCCCATCTGCTGGTGACGCCATTGAATCCATGACCCTTGGTAACTGCAATAACGTCTATCATCTCATCCTGCTCAAACACGCTGTCGATCTGGATGGGTTTCTCAAACAGACCGTGAGCGAAGTCCACCTTGTCCGCAATGCTGCCACCGTTGACTTGGACTTCCATAAGATGAGCCTTCTTCTGCTTAAGGGGGGTCTTGCGGATTTGAGTGTGGGCAAGGAGACGGACAACGGTGCAGTATTTCTTGATCCGTTCGAGTTCGCGAGAGACGGAGGCACCGGTGTTTTCAGAGTGGTTCTTGGCGTATTTAGTGAAGGCCTTCTTCTTACTCTTATACCAGTTCTTGTAGAAGCGTCTCTTGACCTCATCGCTCAAGTGTTCGGCCCAGACGGTAGTGAGAGATCGGAGACCACGGGGAGTCTCGATGTATCCAACAACACCAACAGCGATCATCTACAGAGACAAGAGAAAGGCGATGTTAGAATCATTTATTCCCTGCCAATCGCATAGAAGGAAAAGCTTCAATCCTACCGGAGGGGTCTCAACAATGGTAACAGCCTCAACGATCTCCTTCTTGTGCATCTTGGCACCAGGACGCTCGAGATCACGGACAACAGTGGTCATGCCAGCCTTGTAGCCCATGGCAGCCGTGAGGTGGACAGGCTTCTTGGGGTCATCTTTGGGGAAGCTGTTTTTTTGGCACACAAAGTTCAGTATTCCATCCCATATCTATCTACGAAACTATCAATTGACTAACCTCTTAACCTTCCCCCTATGTCTGGCACTGCGCTTCCTGGGAAGGAAGGCAAGAGAGCCTATAAACATTGCCTGTCAGTTAAATTGCACAAATATACACAACTGAGCTCACTACGGAAGCGAGGGATGAATTTTTACGAACCATGCCGAGGCGCTTCGAATTTCCGGTGACTCCTGGAATTTAGACAAAAATTATCAGTCCTCTGTATTTGATATACCCAACTAATGGCACGCAGCAGCATGGAGCAACTCACATCTTGACCCTGTCTGTGGTTAGTTGACGAAGTGCTGAGTGTGTCCTGTCCACAAAAATCGAAAGTTCGACGTTGATTATTTTGTCCCAATTGACCAGTGTGGGCTGACCTAAGCGATGTCTTGGCACTTCTTTCTACTTCGGGGTTAGCGCCACTGATACCCACTCGAATGTGCCTTAAAAGAAGCTCAACATTTAATATCATTCAATGGATTTTGACAGCAGATGGAGCCTTCGAAATTCTACAATTTCGTGTCAATTCAGAATGAAAATGGATAATATCATTGAGTTTCATAGACACGGCGTACGCTTTGTTGCATCGGAAGGAACCTCATAGATTGCACGCACACGGCTTATCGCCTCAAGAACCATTCGTTGACTGGATTGGCTTTTCTTCTAACGAAGTCCACCATATCCCCAGATATCCAATCAACCCGAAGACGGTCATAGAGGTGGCTATACTAAGGCAAACGGGTGAAGAATTACCCCTCACCAACTCCCATTCGGATACGGCTCACTCTTCGGCCCTTTGGTCCATCCATCAGTCCTCCCATCCCAGTACTGCAGATGGATCTTACTCCAATCAATCCCCTCATCACCCGTATCAATCGTTAACCCATTCACTGTCAAAAACTTAACATCGCCATATGATCCATCAATGAAGCAGGAGACCCCACACGTCTTGCAGAAGCGGTGGTATGCTTTTTTCCGACCAAAGGTGTATACAGACAGCTCCTCCAAGGACGCCGGGGAAACCAGTTTGAACTCCTCCTTTTCTGCCACGCGCACGGCTATCGAGCCCTTTTTTAGACAGATAGAGCAGTTGCAGCGGCTCGGGATTGCCTTGCCAAGGTCGACGTTCACCGTGTATTTCACGAAGCCGCAGTGGCAGCTGCCGGTGTAGAGCTTTTTGGAGTTAGATTGGGTTGATTCGGTGGCCATACTGGTTTTCTTTCCTTTGAACTTTTGGCTTTGTGGGTCGGACGTTTAATTGTTTGGGATTTTAAGCTTTTATGGTGAAGATGTGGGTATTTCAGAGGTTGAAGCGAGTGGGAAATGACAGCCTTACACATCTAGAGACTTAAGTTTGCTTTAAAGGGCGAATACAGGCCCTTTTAAGTCCGTAAACTTCCCCTCATGCCCAGACGGCGCACTGCGGGGTTGAATATACACAGGAAGGGACTAGCCGTCTGAGTGTCTGCCTGGAAGCCCTAAGGCTCGAGTGACAAGATCCCGACACCCGACCATTTCAGCCCCTGTTACATCAATTGGCAAACTGTTGCTACCTCGCCAGTAGGTGAAAGGCCAATTTTATTGGTTAATTTCCACGATTTAACTAATATGTATGACTGGTGCGGTTACCATTGGCTTTAGGCTGAAAGGAAAAAAACATCTCATTTGATCATCCAACCAGGAAATATCCTTGCATTATCTTTCTGCCACTTACGGGGTTCATTATGCATCCCCGAGAGTTAATATCTTCGTTCCACGCGGCTGCCCTTAAGAATAGAGCGGGAAATTTGCGAGATAATCGAGCATCCTATTTGGGTTTTGAGTAATTAAAGAAAGCATACCCATGTAATACAAATGTATAAGAAGGTATGGGAATCAATAGGCTCAAACTATTCATTCCAAGATAAAGAAACAAAAAGAGACAAATAGCGTGGGTAGTTGAAATGATTACTCCTTAAATTTCTTAAATCTCCTCGTATTCCATCCATGGTTCTCTCTTTTCTACCGTAAGATGGCTTTGTTCGACACACCCGTACCCTGACCATGCAACCCTTAAAATACTAGTGAATGAACATTTCTATACGGAGTAGCGGAATACACCCCCCGAGCCGGCCACACCACTGAGTCGGCCACCAAATTCAAAATATTTTCAATTTCCTACCTCAACGCGAAATTATGCCACCAATTCGTCGTAAAATACTAGAAACTCTAAGATATAGAGAAGACTTGAACTCATGATAAATGCCATTACAAAGCATGAAATAATCTCAATTTGTGCAGCTGCACATCTATATAAGGTGCCTCATACTACTCTGCAGTATCGACTTAAGGGCAGGCCTGCAAGGGTGAATTTATGCGTAAATTCAGTTAACTAGAGCTAAAAGGAATCTGCTAGGTCAGTGAATTCTTGATCTGACAATATGAGGAATACCCCCTTCAGCTGGCATTTGTTGAGAATATGACTAATCATCTTCTTACTCTACGGCATTTCATCTCTACCCCTTCTCACATTGGCAAGAACTGGGTCAATAAGTTGATCGAATGATGTATAAAACTTCAATACTGCTATTTCAGATACTACAATCATGAGTAAGTAAAATAAAAGAATATAAAAAGTTATTCAAAATTAATTTAAAACTTTAAAAAATATAATTTTTAAGTATAATATTTAATTTGAAAATATTTACAATTTTGATAAAACTAGATTTACAATAGAGTTTATATAATTATCAAAATTGCTATTGATACTAAGTACTACAGCTGAGTAAAGCTTTTATAATTAAGAAATCAAGAATAAGTAACTATAATTAAAGCAGTTAATATATTATACTAAGTTTTATTTTTATATATGATTCTCAAAGATTAGAATTTATAAAAAAGTTAATTTAATAGACTTTAAATGATTAAAGATTTGATATTAATTCTAGTAACTAAATTATAAATAAGATAAAATTTTAAATAATTTATTAAATTATTTATTTTTACTATTAATCTATATAAATTAATATTTATTTCTTATTTATTTTGAATAAATATAATAGTTATTTTATTTTAAAATTTAATTATATTTATAAAAGTATTAAAATTAATTACTTTTATATATTGATATATTTTTTATATTTTTTATAATTTTAAAGTATATAAAAATCTAATTAAATAGTAAATACAGTTTAAGTTTAATATTATCAAGAAGATAAATTTTTAAATATTTACTTTAAAATATATATAAAAGCTTTTAAAATTTAAAATATTTAAAGTAACTTTATAGTTATTAAAATAATATTATTTAAATCTGATCTGATCATTTAACAGTTAAATATTTAACTTTAATTTTTATTTCTTTAAATAATTTATTATATAATTTTAAATTATCTTAAATTTTATAAATATTTAATAATTTATGATAATTATATAAATAAAAAAATAAAATCAAAAATTTTATAAAATAAAATTTTAAAAACTTTCTCTGAAGATTAATAAAAAAAATTTAAAATTAAATTATTAATATTTATAAATATAATAAAATTAATATTATTAATATAAAAATAATATTAAAATATATTTATTATAAATTATAAATAAAAAAAATTAAAATATAAAAGATCTATATAAAATTCAATAAAAAAAAATTTAACTAAAGAGGAAGTTCAGGATCTAGTTATTTCATCTGCTAAGTCTATTGAACTATCTGTTTTTCAATTCTCTGCATCTTCACCAGTAGAATTTAGATCATGTATATATGCACTACAGAGATATAGTAATTGTAACACACTCAGACATACAAAAATAAGATGCCCCGAACCTAGTGTAATTTAATCTAATTTAATTAGAAATTGTTTGAATGTAGATATTTTGGTCAAATTTTTTTTAATTCTGCACTGTGATTTTGATGGCCGACTCAGTGGTGTTGCCGGCTCAGAGGTTGGATTAGTTAGTTATTTGTCAGGGACTTGACAGCGCCGCAAAATGAAAATATAATTGAATTTCAATATTCTGAAAAATTGTCATTGAAGGAACCTTCCCCCTTCAGCCGAACTTGTTCCATTTTGATACAACACCGCCATCTTTAATTCAATTCTCACAACTTTCAGACTAAGCAATGCAGGCGTTCTAGTAATAAGGAGCCTCTTAAAGAGGTAAATACTCTTATACCAGGCTCAAAAGCGGGGGGACAGCAGGCACTGTTACAAGAGGTTACTTACATAGCCAGAGCGCAGCTTTCAAAGATCAGGATGAAAACAAAACAAAAAAAGTACTTATATAATCAAGGGCAGATATATATGCAGAAGTTGAACTCTGGAGGCGCAAATGCATCCTTTTTAATGAAATGTTCGCAAAACCTTCCAATGACAGTGATTGTCTATGCTCTGATATTCCGTCTCTGGTCAATTTATGAACCACCTGATGGTGTTCTAGAACAATTTGAAGTTAGCATTAGCTGTTTTGCAGGTAATAATCCAAGTTAAAGCCGAAAAAGAGCTATCTCAGTTATATCCTCAGTAAAGCCATGATATAAGATGTACAACGCAACCTCTTCAGTCGCTAACTAGCTCTCTGCTGAGCCTCCACAATTCCAAACGTTGAGGATAGGGAGAAGTTGGGCAACCAGTTACTACATGACTTTCAAGCACGCTCTTCCTGAGCAGCAAAGACCAAAATGTTTCATTACATTATGTATTGGCAATTTCGACGATGCCTTTTTGTTTTCATTCAAAAGAAAGAGAAATATAGATATGATCAAGACCAAACCATCAAGCGCCGTCCGCAGACTCTCCGGAGTGACTTTGGGTGACGCCTAATTTGATTGCACTGGTGTCGGCAGATTTTTGGTGGCCTTCTCTTTCTAAGCCTCGCCGCTTTTGCTAATATTTTTGAACTCCTTGTCCAAAGCGCTTTAATTCAGACAGTATCAAGACGAAGCAGCAAGACGACAGCCAAATTGATCATGGCTTAAGTATATATGTAGAGCTCCTCTGTCGAGTGTGCACTCTCTGCAGTTTGCAATTTTCTTTAAAATCAAAGCTCTATTTCCATCTCTATATTTCTTAGGAAGAAGAGGTCCCAGCTTCTTAAAGAGACATCTTCATCTATATAGCTTCTTATTCATACGAGTAAAATTGCTAGTAGCTCAGCTTTAGTAGTTGTTAAACTAAGCTAATAACAGTTGTTTATCTCATTACTTTTCAATCTATCAAGATCATTAAGATAAAATAAAGGTAAACCCTTTCAAACTCTTACAGTCTGTGATATCTGTATATTCTGTATTACTAATACATCTGAACAACTATTGTGACGAATATCGCGAACGTATCTTCGTTCGGTGATCCTGCCATCTGGGAGTGGAGGCGGGCTACACTATAGTTATACGGGCTGTTTAGATGACGTGCAAAAGGAGGAGCGAAACCACCGGTCAAGGCTGGTTAACACTTATAAAACTATGTAGCTACTCTATTCTCTTTATAGATTAAAGGACAATAAAATTTTCAAAAAAGTAAACTTCTTTTTGAATTTTAAAAATTTTTAAAAATCAAAAAATATACGATCTTATTTATATCTATAAATAAATATATTGACTTTAATTATTGGAAATTTTTTAGATTATAAAATATAATAAATGTTATAGCATTATAAAAAATTTAAAATCTTTATAATCTTCAAAATCTTCTCTGTAATTTTATGATTTAAATAAAAGTTAATATAATTAAAATTTAATATTTAAATTTAAAGAACATTTATAACATTATATCTTATTAGATATTATATATGTTTTTAAATTAAATTTCTTTGATTTTGATGACTTTTTATTTAATATAAGTTAAACTTCAAAGGTAATTATATATTATGATTTTTAGGTTTATATTTAATTTTAATTTTATTTAATAATTGATTGAATACTTCTCATTTTCATTTTTAAATAAATATTAAATTTAATAAAGTTCTGTTATAATAAACTTCAGATAAAAATTCTTTGACAAATATATATTAATTTGAAAAAATCCATGAATAAAGTATTTTATTTTCTTGTAATGTTTTATAGAACTATATCACTTTAAAATTGCAGTTGCAGAAATATTTTAAATAATGCTTATATTTTATTTAACCATTTATCTTTTTGCTAATTGAATACTTATCATTTGTATAAATATGAGTAATATTTCATTCTTATTTTTTTTACTAAAGTAAATGTCAGACGTCAAAATGTACGGCCTCCGTACGGCCGTAATTACGTCGCTTAAATTTATTATCCGTTTGCGTGCCTCGACCCAAGGTTACGTTCCAAATCCTGCCTGCATTTTTGCGTTTATCGAGCCTTGACTTCCTTTTCATTCTCAAAATATAAAATAAATAGCTTTATACATATAACAGTTGAACAGTTGATATAATATATTAATTACATGAGCTAACTGAGTTTCTATCATTTAAAACATATAATAACACACTGTAGTTTATATTTTATGTTTAAATTTAATGAGTTTATAAAAATAAGATAAAAATACAATAAATTATAATATTTACAAAATATTTAATAATTTAAATTTTGGATAGTTTGAAAAGATTCAATCAAATTAATATAAATTTAATTATATAAATAGTCAATAATGTTAAAAATTTAAAGATAATTAGTTAATTTACTTTATTATTATTAATTTATATATTTCATAATTATTTATTCCCTAATATTCTAGATTTCAGAGTAGATAAAATCTTAATTTTAAGTAAAATTTAGACAATTGTTAAATTTATTTTAAATAATTAAACTAAAATATTAAAAATTTATAACTATTTATAAATTATTAAAGATTTTGAAGTTTTAAAAATTCATTATAATTTTCAGTAATATAAATAGATTTAAATTTTGATAAAAAACTTATAAAGTTTTTATTTTAATCTTATAAGTTCTATCTTTTACTTACTGATTTCATAATTATATAATTAAATATAATATTTTTGAAATGATTACTTACTCTAAAATGATCATATTAATTACATATTTAAAAAATATACTTTTATTAAGTAGAAATGATTCATTTTTGATATATTTAAAATCTTTAATAATTGAATAAATTATTTTATATTATTTCATTTTTATATGATTGTCTTCAGAATGAATAAATTTATTAAATAAAATAAAATAATAAGTCTGAAATCTTTTTACAATTATTGCAAAAAATATAAAATATTAATTCTATATTTAAAATTCAACTTCTTAGCAAAATTTCATGAAATTCAAAGAAAATAAATTGAAATTTATAAAAAAAATAGATTTATCTGATTTTTTTGAACTATAAAAGTTTTTATTTTTAAAGCTTTTTTAATTTATAAACCTTTTCATTACTTTTAATTTCTTTAGAACTCTTTGACATTTTTAGCATAAATTTGATTCATTTTGCTATAAAATTAAATATTTTAAAAGTTAATTAAAAAATTTTTGATTTAAGTAATGATAAAATAATAAATTAGTTATAATTTATAATCATTTATATATAATTTCTTTAATGATTTAATTTAAAATAATTATAAAATTTTCAACTATTTATTAATAAATGAAATTTAAAAAATTATACAAATTTTGCTTTATTTATACTAAGTTAAAAAATTTGATATTTCCTCATTTTTATTTAAAATGCCAACTATTTTTAATAAAAAATTAATTTAAATATAAAATTTCTAACTATTACTCACATTAAATGAAAATTTAATACTGTGTTAAAAATGTATATAAAAGATTATATTTCTATATTATTTTTTTATCATTTAGAGTTTAATTTATATATCTGCTAAAGTAAATTAATTCTGATTTATTTAATATAGATATTTTAAATAATTTTTTTTTTATTTTATTAAACCATTTCTTTTATTGAAAATTAATAGAAAAGTATTATATAAAGTAGTTAAGTATTTACTAGGTAAAATTGAATTAACTTCACATGAGTTTGAATTAAATTTCTTATTAAAATTTTGACCTTGATATTTTTTTTATTTCTTATTTTCAAACTTATAGATCTCTATAAGAACTTTATATATATTTCAATTTTAAATATTAAAATCAACAAGAACACCTTTCTCATTCTTTGTATAAATTTGCAATATTGAAAAAATGACTTACCGTTGACTGTATGTTTCAGCGACTGGTTAGAAGCTGGAGCCAATTATGAACAGGTGGGGATAATGTTTTGCGGTGTTAACAACAAAAATAATCATTGATACGTGAAATTCTCAGCTTAAACATTAGTTATTGGGGTCTCAGGCGTCTTGGAAAAGTTTACTAACATAGGAGCTCGCATTTTACCCTCCATCCTACAACAAGTAGTTTTCATAGACAATTTTTATGCCCTGAAGTCCGCAAAGAGCCCCCAACCCTCACCAATCAGATATATAGCCCAGCCAGACCGTTCGCGCTTCGATGCTATTCTCTTCTAAGTGTGGTGTTACTGTGAGAGCTTCCCCGAGAGCCAATCCAATACCCCCATCTGCACAGCTTGCGGCATCGCAAAAAAAAAAAAAAAAAAAAAAAACTCTACAGAGAATAATCTCAATCCCTTGGGATTAAAGAGTGAGACAAGTCTGTCTCAGGAAGATGGGATGTAGTTGCAGATAACATTAATGATTCGATATGTCGACCAACTTCAAAATAGCATGCCAGGGCTGGTACAAGCAGATCTCATGCTTTCCAACCTTTCCTACATGTCATGCTTCAACTACATCAAACGGCCACATCCTCGTTATCTCTTGGCGGTCCTTCTCACTCTCCGTGGTTGCCAAAACAGCCTTATATATGCGTTGATGAGTTTTCTTTACTTCCTCCCAGCGATCTTCAGGGATCCAGCCATGCTGCTCAACTCCCAACATGTCAACAATATCCTGTCTGACACCCAACATCTTGTCATAGATATCTAGTCGTTCCCGGTAAATGCGCATTTCCTCAAAGCTCAAGGAAGGGATAGGACAGTCTTCTTTAAAGCCAAGGTCTTGCCAGTGCTCCCTCAGCTGCATCAATTCATGAGTAAATGATACCACGCCATCTTTCCATGTCCGATGACAGCAGCGGAATGGCCGGAGGAGAGTCTCATCAATCTTTCTCACTGCCGCTAGCCGCGGAGCCAGAAGTCCCAACCTTTCTTCAAAAGCCTGATTGCAGAGACTCTTTTCAATGCTCTCTGGTGTTTCATTCACAGGGGGCTTCGCGAAATCAGGTACTTCATCTGCATAGTAGAATGCTGGCTCAATACTTGTAGATTGCCAATCAATGAAACCTGTCACAATAGTGGGATCATCCTCAGAAACAAAGATATTTCTCTTGTGTAGATCAGAATGGAAGAGAGTTGGGGCTGCATTAGATTGTATCTGAGGATGTCGCGTCAATTTGGAAAACAGGGCCTGACCTAGGCTCAAAAGTTCCAGATGCTCGCCCACGGAGCCCTGATAAGATGGTTGCTGATCAGTAGCAAGATTCTCAGCTGGGGGCAATCTTGCAATGCCGACATCAATTAAAGCAGAAGAGTATGAGAGAAGATCACTCCCTAAAGATATCAATAAGTAAGCAACTATGATATATTGAAGAGAGAAAGAATATCTCACATGGCCCCCTATTCGGCCCCTTAAATGCATAGTTCCTGGGCTCTCCAACATTGCAATCCCAGTATGTGTTTCTGCAATTCGGCCCAATGCAGTACTTGCAGTCACCATCCAGCTTTTGCTTCAAATCAGCTTCGAGAAACACTGCATCAGTAAAATAAAGACTGCCATATACTGGAAAGTTAAGTTCAGACATCTTCATAATATTTGTGGAAATTGATCTAATGCAATTCATTTTCTGGGTAAAGGACATTTTTGGCCACATTTGATACAGTGAAATGCCGCCGGCATGTTCCATTATAATGTAAGCTGAGCCAATGGGGTTGGACGGGTCATCACACCAGTCCAGGATGGTTGGAATTGGTATTTTGAGATGACGCTGCACTGTATGCACAAGTAAGGAAAGCTGTCACCCCAAATTTAGATCCTCTTGCATGTAAGCCTTACAGTAAGTAATTGTTGCGACTTCAGAGTTTGTGACAAATCTAGCTGATCCAGCAACAGATGTCGGAAACTTTGCAACAACGCGTCTCCCATCATCAGTTGTAATGATGAATGCTCTGTTGAAGCCACCCTCCAGTTTCTGACAGGCTTGGATTGAAGTGGCAGATGGACAGAGAGAGAGGACTTTCTCACACAGACAGTCAAAATTGAACTGTATGTACCGCGCTTCACGCTGCAGGTTGTCAAGATGTAGCCATCGACCGGAAGTGTAGGCAAATGGTGCTTTGTTTCACTGTTAAAAGTTATGAAGCTGGCCCAAAGGAGTCTTAAGCATGGAACTCACACTTCATGAATTGATGTTCCGCCATTGGTGCTCACGAGATTATTCCGGTGTCCACTTATCAGTGAAGTTTGCCCAAACTGAATGGGCTTGGGTCTTAAAAGGAGCAACGAGTAATCTGTGGCATCCCATTACCATTTCAGGGGCAATATGGACAGTGAACAGAGTAACTTCGAACTTGACACGATAGGAGTATAAACCCCCAGAGAGTGGGGCTGAGTCAACAGATCAATCACGTGAATGATAACTAGTATCTAAAACACGGAGTGAACTAGTTAACTTCGTTATTTGTTGGACTGGTTAATAACTTCCTGGCAAAAAGGCCCAATCGCCAGTACATAGTCTATAACTACTGGACGAAGGATGAGTCCAATCCCATAGGAATCACCTTGATCCCTAACATTTATACACCAGGATACGAGCAGTTGGCCCATTCAACATCATACCCCTACCCAGCTCATTTCCTTCCAGTCCCTGACTTTCGAGCCTTCTGAATAAACAAGTTCACTGAACCAAGTTCCGATACTCTTAATTACCTAAACGACAAGGTCTCGTTATAGCCCCAAAGTCACCCATCAATCTTTGAGCCGATTCTGTTGTTGCTGTTGTTGTTGTTGTTGTTGTTGTTGTTGTTGTTGTTGTCTAGTCAGGTGTTAACAAGGTGCAACGAAGAAACTGCTTTTATTACCTTCCAGAAGAGGGTTGTATAGCGGAAGAAACTTAGCAGTTTGATGAGAGGAGAAGCAGTATGACTTTGTTTTACCTTGAGAGTTTAAAAAAGTCCACTTGGGTTGGGGGGGGAGGGGCGGCGGCCACTCCAGTTATTGTGTTAACCTTGAGGCCAGTTGATTCCATGGACGTGATGAAAACTGCAACCTGAGCTCCTCAGCGGCAAGGCGAAGCAAACAATACCAGGTCTGCTGGGTGGTTCCCTCTTGGATATGCTGATCAGGGATGTTTCTTTGGACAGATTGTTGCATTTCTGCCTTTGGTCTTGCAGAATCATTAACTGGGTGCTGCCGGAATCTTGATGCAACGCCGCCGCAGGCCTGACTCGGGGAAATTGGTAGGATAGGTAGGCATTGGGACATAGCAACCCTCCCACGCCATTGTTGGCCATTGCTCAACCTTATACAGGTTCAGCCGGGGTGGGGCTGAAGAAATATGGAACTGGCTTAAGAATTTATTTATCAACCGCGAATTACGGGGAAGATGGCATTCGAGGGAAATATAAATGCATGGAATACGGAACAAAATACCTCAGGCCGGCAAACCCTCCCGCATCACGTTCCTCCCTCAGCAGCAGCCTATAAGAGTCTGCTTAGATCTGAAAATCCACCTTTAACACCATCATAAGCAGTTCTACCATTTATATCTCTCAGAGAAGTATCAGAGCCGGCTCTGAGAAGCAAGGAAACAATATCAGGTTGCCTGCAATCAACAGCGCAGTGCAACGGTGTTCGGGACCAGGATGGTGTCTGGTAGTTTGGATCAAAAACGACATGAAGCAGCATCACAACCAATTCCATGTATATTGGTCCACGGTGAAAATAAGCAAATCACCTGCTTGATAGCATCAGGTCAATTTTCTTTGAAAGAGGGAGCGGAGATGAAGATTCGAGCAAGTTGGAGAATGTCCTTGCGACCAAGGGCGCTGCTGATGGTTTTGTAAAGCTGACATTCTCCAACTACACATCACCTTTTGTTGACCAGTATCCTTAACAGTGGGGGATAGGCTGAACTCGGGCGGAATCTAAGATCCACATTCATCGAGAGAGTTTTGAAAAGATTCTCTTGCTTGTTGTTGACCGCCCCTCCCAAAGCGGTTGATATGGGTGCCGCGGCATGTTGTCATGAATGATAAGAGATCCTTCGGTTGAAGCAGGTGATTGATAAGAAGAAGAAATTTTAGTGGGAAGATCGAAAAAGAACTATTTTTTTCTGCCGAAGGGGGGAATGGGAATCTAAGGTTTTAGGCTGCGCGGGCTATGGTTGGGAGGGAGATACAGCAGTAGAAATAGAATTCCTCTTCCCGCCCCTCCATATAGACTTCGCGCTGTCCCGCAGCGCTATGCCTCGCAAATGCTCAATGCAATAAAAACCAGATTGAAGATATGCAAAGCAAAATTCATTTCAGGCGTTCTGTTTGCTAATCCATCGCAGCTGAACAATTAATCATCCGCGCCCAGGAATTCAGACAGTACTGGCGGCGCAACAGCAGAAGGCTTCGCAGAGAGTTGTCTCAAATCTCTCGTGCGAGTCAAGGGTTGAGACGATCCTGTCTCAAGAAGGCAAAAATATGATGGCAGATGACTGGCAGAAAGGCGACCAAACACTTGCTGGCAGATATTATCAGGAGAATGCATTCAAAGCAACCACCCAATGGAATATTGAGCCATCGCCATGGCGCAGCGAGAAAATGTTATGCGCCTTGCGCCAGCTCCCTCATCATAGTTACAAGTTACAGAGACTTACCCTGCTTAGTTCCTGTCTTCTCGATAAAGATAAGGGCGCCAGACCAGATATCAATTATACCAACGACAGAGTTCCTGCCATTCCGCCATTTTCCCCAGGCCCAATCCATTATCCTCATCCAGGCAGGGCATGCGGCGGAGCACCAAGAGCTTCCACGAGGAGGGCAAACAAAAATTTCAAGCGATGATGGATGCTTAGCAGTTAAGCAGCAAGAGCATAAAGTCTTCATATCAGTTGGGGCAGTGCGCCCTATCCGAAAAGGCACGCTATAAGTACTGGATGGGGAAATTATGCATGGTCGATTATACAGAATAGTTAGTAGAATCCAATTATCTACCTCGAGTAGAGCTGAGCTTCCCCAATTTTCATGTGTGGTCATCTGCAAAATTGGAATCTAAGAAAGTGGGGACCACGGTCTCCATCAGCTCTTTTCTTGTCTTATTTCAACTACATCTTACGCGCTCATCCTGATATATTTTTGGCCTTGTCTAACTTTCAGACAATTTGGCGTGGATTTGGTTGGGGTTTATGAGACAGCGGCTCAAAACCAACCCAGGCGAGTAACTACCTATTCAAGAGGATGTGGGTCAGTCAAAGGTACAAATTGCGAACGGTTGTTAGATAGTTACTCTGAAACAGCTAAGCGCTCTGTCAACCATGAATCCTTACTCCTCCTCACGTCAAACCACAGTGTGTAAATCTTTTGCCCCCCCCCCCCCCCCCCCCGCTAGGTTTGTGCATGATCGTTTAGTTTATGGTTGTTTCACCTGCTTAATCGAGGCCGTTTCTGACGTTAAATAGGCCTAAGAAGGGTGAAGTTGAGTACCCCATATAACTATCTTTGTATGGAAATTGGGCTTTAAGTCCCTGGTAAATGAATTAACTAAACTAACAATAATAAACTCGGACCACTCAGCTGCCCACATCCCGCAACTCAACCAATCTGTGGAGATGGCTCAAGGCTCTGTCACAACCTTAGGTACTTGGAACCTGCGTTGTCTTGACAGAAAGTCCCATTCACTCGCCGAGAAAAGGCTTTGTCTAACCTGGATGTCCTGGACACGTTGGAAAACTGTGATTAAAGGTAGATTTGGAAGACGATGCGTCCTTGGAACAGATGGAAAGGGACGAAAAAGGTAGTTAATGTGGGGTAGGACATGCATGTGATGAACACCCTCTGTCTACGTTAAGTGGGGACAATAGAGAGATGTGAATACATCCGCTGTAGTGGGAATAATAGTAATTAGCGGAGCTTGCTTGGCACAGTCCATATGCATTGCCGGGAGCTAACCATATAGACTTGGATAGCATTCATCGAAAGCGGGACTCCAGGATATTTGTTTGACCTCGTTGTGGAAAGGTCTCCATTTCGGTATTAACAGTGTGTTTGGGATGCAATAAGTGTTCTGCTTGCGCTCGCAAGGCCACGGCTCTAATCATCACCCTATTGTAATACATTGCAGCTTTAATCGCCTGTTTCTTCTGGTTTGGGTGGAGCTTTATGTCCCGTTCTGGGGAGACATGTATGTGCGAGGACGCTCCCGGTGGTTTCAACTCGACATCAAAATTTTGCGTCATGGCATCAAACATAATAGTGATTTGTCTCCTCCCGTTATTTTCGGAGCCTAGAATCCTAGATATCAATTCCACATCTCCCTGAACGATGGTTATTGATTGTTTACACTGAATGACTGGATATGCTGCCGAAGACATAAAAAACCCAGGCCTTTCATCAAGAGCAGGCTCATCAGCCACAGTCCAATTCTCGTAGGTGCCAGTATTTAATTTGGTCTCTACGCTAACGGAACACAAGAGTGCCAGAATAACATTTGAGTATGGTGTGATGCGATTTTTGTCCGACAGCCTCTGAGAGCATATATCCCCATTAAAACACGTGCTTTTTCCAAGTTACTTCTTTTACATCCTCCTTCGGCTTGAGAAGCAACTCAATTTCAACGCCAAATGCAAGGGTAGCAATAGGAGAAGACATTTTCAGGTCTATCTGCAAAGGGAAGTAAACAAAGAATTGTGAAAACTAGAACATGGGCTGAAAATGGTTTGAATAAAAGTGACTGAAGATGGTGGGAAAAAGAAGGCGGGGTTGCGTATGTTTCTAGTAATAGAAGAAGTGTGGGCTCTGCAAAAGCGTTTTACTGGATATTAGTGAGATAGATGTGAGTTCTCTATCTTCGTCAGTATGGGATTTTGATGGTGTATAATTCCATCGGCTGCGCTGCTGCCATGTAGACCAGGCAGCAGGGAAGCAGCAGCACCCGGTGAGCTTTTCTCGAGCCCGATCATTTTCAAGGTTGCATGTTGGAGAGAACAATTGGCCAGCATTCTCGCTCACTGCGATCGTAGACTTAAGAGCCAGAAGCTAAGAGCAGAGCGAGCAAAAGAACTGAACATATCCATCACGGAAAGTTTACCGCGAAAGCAGAACGCTTGGAGATACTGAAATCAGTGACATTGATGCCAAGTGAGAAGGGTATTGTCAAGAGAGCCAGAATTGAGGCGGGGGTAAGAACCCATTTCACACGAAGCACTGAATGCCAAACACAAACAAAATAAACAAAGAAAGAAATGGAAGCTTTAAAGCCCCTGGCTGTTACGCCGCATATGTTCAAAATCGTGACATTCAACTGGTGTCTTCATATGAGAGCACTTGACCAGCTCAAACCCAGAAAGCGAAAGCATTTCGCTCGACTAAATTTGGATAATAGGAACACTCTCTGCTTAGCTTGCTCTCAAGTAAACCATCATATCCACCAAACTATTGGGTAATGGGAACATATCGAGTCACTGCCAGGATGATTTCGATGCGCTCTAATTTCCCGAGACGTCAGATTTTTATATCCCGAGGTCCATCGGTGGCCAGTTGGCGGGGTAACTTTAGAGTTTGAGGCTCCTTATTCCACGGCGCTTGCAGCCTTGGCGTCTTGGCATTCGCCCATGCGTAACTTTGACGCCGCCTTAGTTAATACGATTTTGTATTCATCCTTCCTCTGGGCGATGAATATCAGCTTCTTCCACTATAATGCGTAAATGGGTGAGCTCTCTGTTTTCAGCATTCAACAGGTAATTTTGATGTATGGTTGAATGTTTGCTAGGAGAAGTAATCATTTATTGAGGAAACTTAGTCATTCAGAATTAGTTTAAAACAATCCAACCAACATCCGCCCCTGGTTCATCGCTTGGACGTGACGATATTCCTGCTTTACTACAAATTACTTAAGCATTTTGCCGTCAATACTGCAAGGTGCACTTAGTTTCTTAGTTCTCCAAAATTTGTAGTCATTGAGAAAGCTGAATCTTCATTGATCCACTAAGGCAAACCCTAGGACAGGAGCTCAAGTTGAAAGTATACCAAGTTAAAACCTAGAGAAAATTTCCCATGGCTCGCTGATGCATTCATTCGATGCTAAAGGGGGGGCCCATGGACTGGAACTTGCATTTCATTGTCATCGTGTTCAAAGCCGGTCCAGTCTTGTCATGTTGAAAATGCTGATGGAGATTTCACCAGACTTGTGGGTGGCTGGTGAACTGTACACACAGGGAAGCGTTGGGTCGAGATACAGAGAATACAAACACAGAGAATTGGGATCAGTGAGACCTTTGGTAGAGCATAGTCAGAGACACAGCTGATTGTTTTCTTTGGAGTTAAATAATAAGAAGAGGTGCATGTACTTTGCACCGTTGACACTCATTCTAATCACATGCCTTCCTTTATATAGTATAGATCTCGGCTAGCTAGTTCAATCCTTACAACAACGTTATTCTTTCAAGACACACCGATGCCTGGTTCTGAGGATAAAGTTGACTCTACGGTAATGGGTCCGGCCGATGACTGAATATGTATCCAATGGGTTAACTTGAATATTACGAGGGTAAAATCCCGTCGAAATTGCCACTTGATTTATTGCGCGAAAGAACCTGTTAGCACCTTTTTGGAAATGCAAGAGTCGAAGGTAAGAATTACGTGGACTTTTTTTTGACAATTTGGAACACTCAAAATTCAGAATAAGAGATTGGGAACATCTGGGCAATTAGTGGCGGCTTCTGTGTATAACTACCTGTCATCTACAACGTCATGCCATCGAGGAGTGGGGTAGTAGAAGTGCCATACGGTAAAAGGCAGGCTTGACTTGTTGTCCTTTGATACATATTCTAAAGGTAGGTGAGCAACCGAGGATATCCGAAGGGACTGATACGGGATTCGCAAGGCCATAGTATGTAGCAATTTCACGGAGGAAAAAGAAAAACAAATCTCCAGCTATTTTGCATTACATGAATGACTGACTGATTGCATGTTTCTTTTCAACTCTCCATACCCCCATCCACCTCCTCAGAGCCACAGAACGATACATTAAAAGAGCCATCCCAAACTGAAACATCTGAAACCCTTGGAAGAAGGGGGTGGAGAGGAGAGGGGACTCGAAGAAATCACTCCCGCGCAAGGGATGCACGAACTTGGAACAACCGTTTGAGTGAGTGATATATGGATATAAATTTGGTACGCAGGCGGTCGGGTAACTAGCGGCATCCCGTCAATTTTTGCGGCACAGCGTATGTCTGTATTTGGGAACTGGGTGCCCCGTAGTCATGCATTGATATGTGCCCTTCTGCATGCACAACCACTCCGTATATGGGATGTGACTTATTATTGTTGTTTTTGTTCCATAATGCAAGAACGGAGATGCTGTGTGTTCCGTTGGACATTTTGTCTTCTTGTCCAACGTATGTGTGTATGTGTGTATGTATGTACTGCAGCACCTGTACACTACACTACAGACACGCCTCTGGGAATTCCCTGCCCCTTTTACGCCATGCAGGGTATCGTGTATGACGCATCATGTACGTGAAGTCACGTTGACTGGATATGCAGGCCTCTGGATGGCTGCAGGTGGTGTCCATGCCAAGCTGTCGGTGCATACATACATGTGTGGAACCAAACGGATTTTTTTGTTCGAGGTGAGTGGTGTTATTGTGAGGTTTGTTCTCATTGGTGTGCTGAGAGTTTCCCTTTTTTTTTTTTTTGTTCCTGTTCTTCTATAGTTAACATGTATGAATTTTTAGCAGTTCGTCTGCCTGGACCCTTACGTTGGCTGCTGTTGATAGGGCTGGTAGTTAACATCGGAAACTGTAAAAAGGGTTTCTAAGTCCACGGAACTCCGTGGAAAAGTGATATAAGTTGATAAGTAAACGAAATAACCGCCCACCTTAGCGCTTCCATGACATCACAATCTGACGTGGAGTTCCCATGGATGAGTTTGCGATGGGATCCAGGCGCCGGTTCTGTTTGTCGTCGCTGCAAAAAGGGGGGTTACAATGATAACCTTGGGAAATATTCCTCCATCTAACATGTGTAAGAGGGGTTTTTTGTTTATTCTAAAATGTTCCATATTGGGGCATTATTGTAATTATTAGTAATAATGAGACATGGTTCCATCTGAGGTGTTGGAAATGCTTAATGGGGTTAATAAGTTCCTGTAGGATAGTTAACTGTAGTTAACTAGTTAGATGTAACTAATCCCACGGGCCAAGTGATGACACGAAATTTTACCCTATCTGCCCGCGTACCTACGGAGTAGGTTGCGGCAGATTGAGTCTACCTTCACATTTGATTCCCCTCCCCTGCTTTCACTTTTTCCGTCTCTAGGCTAGGGCTTTGGAGGTTTGTCAAAGAATGATTAACCCTGGAGGTTCGTTAGTGGGAATTTCAAGAAAGAATCTTTTTTTTTGGCCTTTGAATCTGACAATCCTCTGTTAGTAACTAATGCGCAGGAAGCAAGGGGATATAATTGCAAGGCTACGTTGTTCAATTAACCAGTGATGTGTGCTCGTCAGCCGTAGATTCAAGGTGAATTGAGAGTTGACCCCCTTTTTCAACATACGCAGCATAAGAAGAGATTTCATCCCACCATCCCTCACACGAGCATATCATGCAAGTGATGTGGTTGAACTTGCTATGATCATCATAACCCCGTGAATGTAGGGAAGCACCAAGGACTAGGGAAAGGATTTCATTATTGATCCAACAGGGGAGCAGGGGAATTAAACGATGTATCTATATATACGTGCATAAAACGGGAGGGGTGTGTTTCCACCCATCCATGTTTCATCTGCCGGGAAATTATCAGCGTGTGTCGGTGTCAGCGGCAATGTTGCAGGGGTTGCTGGTCGATGAGAGTAACTGTGGAAAATAATGTGATGGATTAAGGAGCAACCAGTGGCATTAGGATTTAAGCTGCTGTTGTTGGTGGGGTTTGACAGGCTGCGGCTACATGTTTATTTAAAGAGATCTTCGTGAAGCAGGGACGTAAATGTTTGGGGATACGACAGGTGTTTCTCTCGCATTTTCATGCAACAGTGGAACTCAAAAAAATCTTGTAATCGTCTTAGCTTGGTTATTCAGAAAGAGACAGATTTTTTCTTCCACCCTGCGTTGCCTGCTGCAGCTAAGCTGGGTGAGTGAGGGGGCGCGGGAGGGGGTCGAACAAGGCTCATTACTCATTTGTGGAAATCTCCCTCATACGTGGCGAAGTGAAAGAAACATAGATCCGTTCAGTATATGAAACGACCATGTCGGGTCTTGATTTTTTCACTTTCCAAGACAAGATTCCAACCCGACCGGTTTGTGCATAAAGTATATCATGTGAGTGGCAGCTTGCCGATAAATAATTCACTACCCCAGCCACAACATGACACAACAATAGACACAATCACACAACACACCATCACAGCCACACCTATCCACAACCAACACCCACATCGATACCGACACCCGCCCGGTGCCGGAACGGTTAGCTCATTCAGCCTCTGCCAGCGGCCTGCGACCAGCATCTAACCTCCATCCACCATCGCCATCCGCCATCCACCATCCGCCATCCGCCATCCGCCATCCGCCATCCGCCAATCCCCTCAACCACCCCGGCAAGACTACCACGGAAGATATCCCCCAACCCAAATCTATCTAAGCCTCAGCTTTTAACCTCTCCTCCTCAAGACATGACAAGCCACGAGACGACACGACACTTCGGGAAGGGGAAGTGGAAAAAAAAAAAAAAAAGGCAGGGTGGGTCGTAGGGGTGACTAGCGTGCTTAGTCTCATGCTAGTTTGGGGAGGGGGAGGGTGCGGGCTGTTTTATGTCGGTGGTTCGGTTATATGTGGAGTGGAGTCCCCAAGTGGGAGAGTGTTTTGAGTTTGGTGTGGATGTGTGGGTTTGTGGGCGCAAGTGCGAGTTGTGTGGATCTGTGGCATCCATCTCATTCTCCGCCAATCCATCATGATTCAAGGGCTGCTTGACGAAGGTTGGCACAGGTAACAGAACGGAGTGTAACTAGTACCTCCAGGCTCCAAGGCTCACGGATGGAGCGAGCAGAAGGGGCATAGTGTCGCCAAGGACGGTGGACTTTGTGCAGCGTGAGAGTTGGATGAAGCTGCAAGCTCTGGCTGCTAACTACATACGACTGGGATGTTGCAAGGTTACTGGTAACACTTAACAATATTATTTTGACTGCCAAGGTGCGACCCTTGGGCGAAGACTCAAAAGTACGACAGTAGACCAGGGCTGAAAAGGTTTGGCTAAAGAAGGTTTGAAAAAGGGTTTTGCAAAAAGGGAAAAAGAAAACATGGAAAAAGGGTAAAAGGGTTGAAAAAAAAAAAAAGAAAAGAAAATGTTAAAAAAAAAAAAAAAAAAAAGAAAGAAAAAGAAAAAGAAAAAGAAAAAAGCTTCGGCTCCACAGCTTGGCAGCTTGGCTTCCCCTAGCCTGCCTCGGTGACTTGGAACAGGGTACGGAGGTTCTTAGCGGCTCTACGGTTCCAAGGTTGCTGCGGGCTTAGCCGAGTCGGGCCAAGTCGTTGGGATGGGAATCATGGGAAATCACGGGATGGATCTATGTACCCCTGATGCCGATGTAGCCCTCTTTTTCTGGTCAGATCCATATGATTTACTAGGTTATCCCCCATCCCATTTCTCGATGCTGCTTAGTCATGGCATCGTCATTTCAATCACCAACTTAACTGCTAGTAAGCTGGCTAACCAGTTTATCCGTTTCCCATCTGTGATAATCATTTGGAATGGAAATATATCTCGCACGAACTTATGGAGAAATCGATCCATCACCCGCTCAGCCACAAGAAATTCCTGTCTTATTATACTTATTATTGTTCCCCACACCGCGTTGATTTTTGCGCAGGAAGTCATGTCTCGTATTTTCAGCCTTTCAATTGATTTTCTCTCTCTCTCTCTTTTTTTTTTTTTTTTTCCCCTCTTCTTCTGCTTCTCTACTTTTGTTTCTAAAAAAAATCATAGTCTCCACTTTAAACCCTGCCAACATCATCATCCTCCATCGTCAGCGCAGCAAAAACAGTGCAAAAGGCCAGCTGTATATGTCCATGCCTTCCTAGTGGCGTTGCTTGGCGTCGCCGCCGTCACTGGCGTGGGTTCTTCTTGGCATGTTCCATTTGGCATCCGTTGCTTCCACCCGGAAAAGAAAAGGGTGCATACATACATGGACAACAACAAACCACCCATGGTCCTTGCCCAGATAATATTAATACCCCCGCAAGTTGCAGGTGGGCTAATCTGGGCCCCCTGGAGCATGCTTATTTTTATTTACCCGGGTGGACCGAGGATGAGGACCACACTGAATCGGCATATAATATATATATATATATATATACTAGATGTATAAATATATATATAAATGCTTTTCTCGTATTATGTACGGTGCAGATGACAGGATATTTATTATCAGCTCTGAAACAAAGTTCACATCCGACAGAGTGTGCTTCGTAAGCTCTATATATCTAGTTATTCAGCGTTTAAACTCTGCCGGGGTTTGAGGCACAGCTTTGGCCTAAAGTTTGGCCGAAGATTTGGAACTAGCGAAGAAGCTCGGGGCGTGGCAGGCTGGCACAGTTAACTAACTAGTTAACTAAGTTAACTTCTCTTAGTCATATCAACGTACTTCAACCACCTACTGGATCACTTCCGCACGTGATATAGTCTAATTTAATAAGCATCAATAAAATATTATGCAGCTTTCATACCAATTTTTTTATTTTTATTTTTTTATTTTTATTTTTTTTTTTTTTAATTCCCTTTCACAGCAATTTTTCCATAGAGTAATTCCTGGTACATAACAGGCTCTCTTTCTGTTCTCTAGCTTAGGTTAAGCATGGATTTCATATTTCCTCCAGTCGTATGGAGCATGTGTATGCACCCTCCTTACGGTTGGTGTCTTAGGACTGGAAGCCCTGTTATGTACTATGGCCCGGGGGGGGGAGGGGGTGTTAAATAGAGTTTTATATCAGGTGACGTTGATCCAAGTGAAGGGGGGTGTATGGTGCAATACGTTAGGCCTTCCCCCCCTCGGTCTTCTTTGGTAAGCAAGGCCAAGCGTGCCCGAGCAGGGGCCAGGGATCCCATGGGATGCTTTTGCCATTTGCTTGCCGTTGTCTGGGAAGCCTAGGAACGCCGAAACTCTCGCCGCGAGGCTATGCCTATTGGGGCTAGGCGGGGAGGCACCGACCAGCTAGTCCCGAGGAAGTCGCTGTGTGGCTCTGGAGTCTGAGGTAAAGGTGCGAGTGGAAAGTGTGGAAAGTGTGGAAAGTGTGGTAGCGCAAAGTGTAAATATGTAAATATGTTCCCCCATCTGATTGCCCAGCAACTCCCTTCCCACTAGCGCCGAATCTGCCCGTTCGCTGGCTGTCTCCCATCTTTTCCCATCTCTCTCCCATTCTTTTCCATCTTCCCCAACCACAATTTTTTTTTTTTTATTTTCTGCTCCTTCTGCTTCTCCGGCTCCTTCTGCTCCTTCTGCTTCTTTGCTGCTTCTCTCTGGCCTCCTTCCTTCAATTTCCTGCTGCATACATGTGACTCTCATCGTGTGACTTCCTTCGCACATTCTTGCTCCTTTCTTCTTGCTTGCCCTCGATTACACTTTCCTCCCTTTCTACGGTTCCGCCTTCCTTCTTTCCTCCGCCCTCTCCTTTCGTCCTTTACATAATCCACGCTTCCTGTCAATTCTTTCTTCTTGCCATCCGCCATCCCATCATTCTCTCTTTTCAATCCAACGTCACCACTACAACTGCAGCTACAGCTAGCTACAACTGCAAAACTCCATCCAACATCATCATCTCACCCCCGCCCGAGTTATCTGCTTCGTTATCTCCTTCATCCCCTCACTTCATCGAATGCCTATCCGCCTCCTACCACTCCAGGAGGGGCTTTCCTCGCCGATCGCTGACTCAGTAATCGCCTCACACTCACGACATCCATCTTATCAGGCTCCGCCCTGAGAGAAAGAACGCATACATCCTATCCATTCTCTTCTGTCTTTTGTCTTCCGCTTTGATATCGCAACATCACGTAGGATAAGATATAGCCACCACAAAGAGAAAGACAGAGAGAGAGGTGAAATTCCAGAAGGAATACAATGTCCGCCCATCCACAGCCTTCGCCGCCTGGAGGTATCCATCCCCACCATGGTCCCCTCCCTGCCCATCCCCAGGTCAACGGCCACGTGCCCATTCAGGGCCAGCAGCAGCAGCAGCAGCAACAGCAGCAACAGCAGCAACAACAGCAACAACAGCAGCAACAACAACAGCAGCCGCCCCAACAACAACCGCAGCAGCCGCCTCAGAAACCCATTCCAAGCCCTGTCGCGCAGAAAATTGCTATGCTTAATGAGGGAGTGTGGTTGCAGATTGGTTAGTGGCTATATATTTTATTTAAACTCTCAATATATATATATATATGTCCATATTAAGTTGTTTTATATGGCCTAACGTCTAATAGGAAGTTTATCCGAATTGATGGGTGATCTGGATGGCGCTATGAGCGCATACGAGCAGGCCCTTAGACATAACCAGTGGTCCATTCCCGCTATGAGTGCCATCTCTTGCATATTGCGCACGAGGGAACAGTTTCAGAAGGCTATTGAGTATCTGCAGACTATTATCAAACTGGATCCCACTAGTGGGGAGTCTTGGGGAAGTCTAGGTTGGTTCTCTCTCACTTTTTTCTTTAGTTTTTTGTCAGTATGTATATTTGCTAACCTGAATAGGACACTGCCATCTTATGATTGACAACCTGCAAGAGGCATATACTTCCTATCAACAGGCGCTGTATCATCTGAGGGATCCCCAAGTTCGTTGCCCTCATCCCTTCCTTAAACGGAATTCATTTACCAACAAAATTTCTAGGAACCGAAACTATGGTATGGAATCGGCATTCTGTACGATCGATATGGCTCCCTCGACCACGCGGAGGAGGCTTTTTCTCAGGTCATGCGCATGCAACCTGATTTTGAGAAGGCAAACGAGATCTACTTCAGACTTGGCATAATATACAAGCAGCAGCAGAAATTCAACCAGAGTTTAGAGGTGGGTGCCCGTATCTCGTCATCTGTAGATAATTGTACTGACCTCAAGATATAGTGCTTCAAATATATCGTCACGGATCCCCCCCGTCCCCTCACCGAGGAAGATATCTGGTTCCAGATCGGCCATGTCCATGAACAACAGAAAGACGTAAGCAAATACTTACCCTCCGCATGATCTCTATATATGTCTCATTGATATTGACCCCCGCGCTACACAGTACGACTCCGCCAAGGCTGCTTACAGACGGGTACTGGACCGGGATCCCAATCACGCAAAGGTACTACAACAGCTCGGATGGCTCCACCACCAGCAGAGCAATAGTTATAGCAGTCAGGAACAAGCCATCGAATACCTAGAGAAGTCTGTCAAAGCAGGTATGTCATTACTATTCATTCCATTTATCCGAACCCAACCACGCGACGATTTGACTCTGACTTTCCCTTCCAATCTCTAGATAACGGCGACGCTCAGAGCTGGTATCTTCTTGGACGGTGCTACATGTCCCAAGCGAAATATCCTAAAGCATATGAGGCTTATCAGCAAGCGGTCTACCGTGATGGACGGAACCCTACATTCTGGTGCTCGATCGGCGTGCTGTACTATCAAATCAACCAATATCGTGATGCGCTTGATGCTTATTCCCGAGCTATCCGTTTGAACCCTTATATTTCTGAAGTATGGTATGATTTAGGAACCTTGGTAAGTTTCGAAACCTTATATTCTGTGCTAAACCTTGTTTTTCGCCCGCCTGATTTTTTTTAACTTTTTTGTTCTAACATTTTGTTCCTTGCAGTATGAATCTTGCAATAACCAAACAAATGATGCCTTGGATGCTTATCGACGTGCCGCGGAGCTAGACCCGACCAATGTTCACATTAAAGCCAGGCTCCAACTCCTTCAAAGTGGCCAGGCAGGTAGTGCTAACCAGGGTAATGCTCCGGTTCCTCAAGATGTCAATCCGCACACATATCAAACACCGGGCGTAGGCATTCCTCCTGGACATCAATGGGGACCTCCAACTGGTGGTCCACCGTCACAAGGCCCGGCCCCTGCTGGTCGTATTGACAATTGGGCTCGAGGTGTGAACGATCAGGGACCTCAACAACGCCCTGCCCCCTTTGACGGCCGTGAGGGTCCACGAGGCCCTCCTGGCCCACACAGTCCGCGACAGGAGCACCAATCACTCCCATATCCAGAACAATCGCAACACCCCGGTGCCCGCAAGGGAGGTGGAAATGGAGGACTCTCACCATCACCGAAATTTCCCATCGCTGCTCCAAACACATACTCCGGCCCGCAAACCCTCCCACAACTGGGTCCCTCATCTCAACATCAACATGACCGCAATCCCACTAACGGTAACGGCAACGGCACGTACAATGGTGCTGCACGACCTCCCTTAACACAACCTGCTGGCCACGCACAGGTTCCGCAAAATGGCGCACCACCCACCGGTGGACCGCAGCTGGCACCCTACGTCCGGCCCTACACACCACCAACTGAAGTCCGCCCGCTCCGCGATGAGCGACCTGGCTCACCAGGTTCGTCATACCCGCCACACCAATACCACCCTGGTCCTGGCCCTGTTGGAGCTCCGCAGGGTATTGCATCCGGTGCACCGCCTTCACAATCCTCCATAAGCGCTGCAGAAGCTGCTGTGCGTGATCGAGAGCGTGACCGTGAGCGCGAAGAAAGACCCGCATCATCTATGAAGAGGGGACGCGAATGGGAACCCGATCCGGGCCCTGGCAATGGGCCCCCGAAGAAAATTGCGAATGAGGAGAGTCGGGCAAGGCTCGATGAGGGGGGCCAGTCTGTTTTGGCAATGGGGAGGAGATTGTCACCCCCTGGACAACAGGTTGGGGTGGGTAGGGAGAGAGATAGAGATCGGGAGCAATTGCCATCGCCGAGAGATTTGAGAAGAAGGGATTCGGGCGAGGGACAGCAGGGGAGAGATGAACAGCGTCGTGCTGGTGGACATGGACATGGACATGGTGGTCTTGAGGGATATCATCCGTCTGAGGTCGCGCATCATCCGTCCACTCTTCCTTCTTTTCAGCATATGCAGGTACAGGGACAGTCGCAGCCGGGTCAGGGTCAGGGACAACCGCAACAGCAAGGTCCACAACCTGGCCCCGCAATGGCACCCATAGCTGAGGGTGGGGCTCATCAGTCTGGCCCGTTGCCATCATTACAGACTGTGGCGACGGGGTCGGGGCCAGGTCCTACGGGCCCATCGTCGGCCGGATCGGGTCCTGGCTCCAGTGGGGTCAAGGAGGATAGGGATCGGGAGCGGGAGAGGGGTAAAGATGGTCGGGATCAGGTATTGGGACAAGGGTCGGGATCTGTTTTGCATGAGCCGCCGGCGAGGAAGATGGACGTGGATGAGGATTATGATGATGAGGGAGAGGAGGGAGAGGGGAGGGAAGGAGAGAGGGAGAAGGGGACTAGAGCGAGTCCGAGAGGTGGTGGAGGGCGAGGAGATGCTAAGGGGGAGAGGAGAAATGGTGAGATGAAGGGTGAGTGATCATTGATGTTTATAACAAGTTCTTCATGTTCATTATTTTATGTTTGTCTTTTTGTGTGCTTCTTTTATGTGTTCATGCTAGTTATTCTTATGTCTTTTTTTATTATGTCTTTTTGCTGTTATTTTTTGCAGTAGTTTTTACTTTTATGTGTATATTCATTCACCTGGCATATTTTTTTTTTTTTTTTTTTTTTGATTCTGTTCGTATTATTACTACAGCCTTTAGGTCTGGTTTTGTTGCTTGTCACATTTTGCTTTTGCCTCTTGCTTTGGTTTCGATTCTCCTTTCTCCTGTTTTTCTTCTCACTTGAATCATTTAGAGATTGGGGTACTACTTATTTTCTGCCCTGGAAGAGTAAGCAACTAGTCAACTCGTTTTACCTAGTTAGTTTGCGACATTTTTGTTATGTAATCTCAGTGAGACTTTTCCCTCTTAAAAAATCCGTTTTAAGATTAAGGTTGAGGTCCGATGTTTTTATATTCAGTTTAGGTTTACATTAGGTTAAAAATGATTTTATGACATTGTTTTATCTGAAGCTTGATGAAGTTTCGGCGTGTTTCTGAATGAGTTACGGCTCCGAATTTGTAGTGACGTAGGTGTATACAGAGATATTATTATTATTGTTATTATTTATTTATTTATTTATTTATTTTATACCTGAAAAAAGAAAAAAGAAAAAAAAAAAAAAAACCTGGATGGATCAATCAGATAGAAGGGCATGGCAGCGTTTGGTAACTATTGGTAACCACCTGACTGGAAACGCAGGGACTCACTGACTGACTGAACTACAGTGTAGCACAGCATACACATGCATAACAAGAGCCGTGGTGGACACGGGATCGATTTGATTGTCGTCATCCGTACGTGCCCGTCCCCCAGTGCGTGGCTCAGCCGCCCCGAACCAAAAGTGGAAATGAACATCGATGGGTAAACCGGGTTACCGGGACACCCGGCATACCCGGCATACTTTTAGTTGTCTATGTAACTATGTAACTACGGGGCCAATTTTACAGGTGGCTCTGGAAAAACAAATTCACTGCCCTTTTTTTTTTCTCTCCTTTTTTTTTTTTTTTTTTTTTTTTTTTTTTTTCCCTTCTTTTCCCCAGCGCAACCCCGAACCCCGTGTATTTATTGCCCCCTTGTCTCTCCCCGTTATCTAACGCACTCTGTCGCACTCGTGGCCAAGGCGGGCGAGGGCCTGGTTCCGCCGCGACTTGTCAGCCCAACGGCGAGCGGAGGTGTGAGGCCCTTGTGCTCTCGGGAACTGGGGAGGGCTGGCGGCCGGCTGGGTGGTGCCTGGTTGGATTTCATCTCACGCCTCGAGACAGAATGGACGATATGAGATTGGCCCGGTTGAAGAAGCATCGGGCGGGCCAAAGAATAAATAATAAATAAATAATAAATAATAAATGAATAAATAAATAAGTCAATGAGCGGGATGGGAACAAGCTATGAACTAGAATATCTAGAGCTCCCGGCTCTTTTTATTTACAGGGGCCAGGGCTAATCGAGAAACCGCCTCGCGTCTCACGGGCTTTTGCTCGACCGTTCCAGCTTGGTGGGCGTCCGCCCGCCGACAAGACGAGCAGACGGCGCTGGGTGGAGTGTTTCCCTCAGCTTTTGCGTGCTGGCTGGTGGCTGGTGG
The DNA here is from genome assembly GCF_000150705.2 of Paracoccidioides lutzii. Taxonomy (NCBI): domain Eukaryota; kingdom Fungi; phylum Ascomycota; class Eurotiomycetes; order Onygenales; family Ajellomycetaceae; genus Paracoccidioides; species Paracoccidioides lutzii. The sequence goes on along the minus strand of NW_015440947.1, from coordinate 317,529 downwards.
CTGGGCCGGCATGCTGCGTCTCCATGACGGCCTCTGACGCACAGCATCACAAGGAAGAGAAGGAGAGAAGAAGAGGAGAAGAGAAGAAGAGAAGAACTGCAGCGTTTCGATGGTTCGTTTCGTTGCTGGATTACTAATTCAGCTCAGCGATGCGCACTGTTTGTCCCACATATTGCAGCTGGGTCACATGACCCCGCTCCACCAGGGACGCCAAGAGAGTGCCAAGAGGGCGCCAAGGCTGGGCGGTGATGGGGAAGTTTTTGCGTGTTGTAGTGACTTGTGTAGTACTTGTGTAGTACTTGTGTAGTGACTTGCGGAGTGACTTGTGGAGTGACTTGCGGAGTGACTTGTGGAGTGACTTGCGGAGTGACTTGTGTAGTACTTGTGTAGTAACTTGCGGAGTGACTTGTGTAGTACTTGTGTAGTAACTTGCGGAGTGACTTGTGTAGTACTTGTGTAGTGACTTGTGTAGTGACTTGTGGAGTGACTTGCGGAGTGACTTGTGGAGTGACTTGCGGAGTGACTTGTGGAGTGACTTGCGGAGTGACTTGTGGAGTGACTTGCGGAGTGACTTGCGGAGTGACTTGCGCAGTGGCTTGCGGAGTGACTCGTGTAGATAACTTAACTTGCGGTAACTTGGCATTGGGATTTTCTCTGCGGGAGTGAACATTAGATCTACATGCAAGTAGAGT
>NW_015440947.1:313903-316724 GCF_000150705.2 Paracoccidioides lutzii | reverse complement strand
CATGCAAGTAGAGTAAGTAAGTAGTAAGTAGCTACACGCCGCTCATCCCTGGTCCTGGCAGACGGCACCGGCCAAGAGAGCTTGGCGCCGCGGCACCGTCGCCTCGGCCGGCTTCCACCCCGCGCCTCGTCGGGCAGAAGAGCGAAGAGCGCCGTGTCTGGGAGATGCGCAGACGGCGCAGCAGACCTGGGAGACCTGGGAGATGCGCAGACCTGGCAGACCTGGCAGACTTGGGCCTGCGTCATTCTCTTGCGCTCTCTCGCGGAGGGGGCGGGTTGGAGCTTCACACGGCTTGGAACCTCCCTCCGCGCAAAACATAACATCCATCTACCTATCTGCACTCTTAACTGTATCCACCTACCGTTGCCCTCCTCAGAGCGCAGGATACAGTACACACACATCCAGCTCAGTCTCACTCACTCACTCCCACTCCGCCTCGCTCACTCTCTCACTCTCTCACTCTCTCGCTCACTCTCTCACTCACTCTCACTCTCTCACTCACTCTCACTCTCTCACTCACTCTCACTCTCTCACTTTCACTTTCACTCTCACTCTCACTCTCACTCTCACTCTCACTCTCACTCTCACTCTCTCCTCCCCTTCCCGCCAAGCTCTCGGCGCCTTCTGGGCTTTCTGGCGTGGCTCTTGGCCGCCCGTCTCCTCCGCCTTACCCTTCGCCTTCACTTTTTTTTTTTTTTTCCCTCGTCTTCCTCTCGCCCTTTTATTTTTCTGCCCGTGCTGTGTTGGCTCTGGGTTCCTCTCGGCATATTCTGCCCGCCTCTCTGCTCTGCTCTTCGCCTCTGCTCTCTTTTCCTCCCGCCAGTCCGTGGCATGGGTGAGTATGAGTCTGCAGAAGAGCCCTCCCTGCACCGGCCCCTGCTCCGGCCCCTGCGCCTCCAGCCTCCAGCTCTCGTCGTTCCCTCTCTCTTGCTCTGCACATTCACAATACAACTCTCTGCCCCTAGCGTGGACCGCCTGGGACGAATGGTGTGATACCGTAGAGTGCCTATCTCCGCAGGTCCCCCTGCGTTGATTGCTAAGGAAGAAGAACCCCCAAATCCCCATCCCGGCGCCATGCTGCACTCCTCCCCCCCCGGAATGACCCTCCGCAACGACTGCTGCCGCCATCCACCAAACAGACCTCCCCCTCCCTCCTCCGTCTTCACTCCCCACCAACCCGAACCCGCGCCAGATCCTGCTCCAGCTCCAGCTCCAGCTCCAGCTCCTCATCCTCATCCTCCTTCTACGGCCACCCAGATATATACCCCCGCAAACCCCAACGGCAATGGCCCCTCGCATCTGCTCTCCGCCTATCTCGCCCCGTCGCAATCTACCATGGACGCCCGGTCAGGGCCCGGCTCCAGGACTACACTTCCACTCACCATCCCCCGGCTTCCTTCAATGGCGGGACATTCGAACCCCTATTTGCAGAGGAACAGGAACGGCAGGAGCGCGGTTTATGAGGAGGATGTGGATGTGGCGGATGAGAACGATGTCGATGCGGGGGTCGCAGCGACGGATGGGGAGAATGCCTTTTTCATCCTGGTAAGATCAACACCTTGTTCTCTCTTTCTTTCTCCTTTTCATTCCATTTCATTTCTTTTCTTCTCTTTTATTTTATTGGAGAAATACTTGGTTTTGGTTGTGTTCAGTTTGAAACCGATGGTTGTTGCAGAGGGAGGCAGGCTTCTTCGAAAATGGCCAACCACCAAAGCAATCCCCGCAGACGAGACAAATGAAAAAGGCGGAAAACGAAAATGCATACATCCCCCAGAACAAAACCCGTCTTCAGAAGAGTAACCTGAAGAAAGCCCTCCAGCTGACCAAAAAGACATACAGCTCCGCCTCTCCTTCGTCGTCCCACCCTTCTCCCTCTTCGCAGCCCTGTACACCCTGTTCACCCTGCTCTTCCTCCTCCTCACCTCCCCACTCCGCCTCTGCCCACCAAACCGGGGGCCCTTCTTCAAACACCCCCTCTCAACACAGATATCCTCCCTCCTCCTCCCGCTCCTGCACTCCCACCAGCGCCTCATTGACCCGCATCGAAAACCCCCCTTGCACCCCCATCTCCATAACGATGGCCGCAGATATAAGAAGAAACATAGACACGACATCGATTATCGGCAAAAACCCGCAACGACGACGGATATGCACCACGCCCCTTGCCCATCCGCTTCCATCCCCTGCTTCTCACCACCACCACCCACCCCCGCACCCCCACACCCACATCCACACCCACATCCACCGCAACAGCAACAACAGCCACAGCCATCAACCCACTCTCACTCTCACTTCCCAACCCTCCTTGTCCTCATCCTCATCCACCTCCTCTCCCCCTTTCTTCTCGCCCCTTTGCTCTTGGCAATGTGGATCGCCTCCTTCTTCTGGGTCTTTGCGATGATCGTGGGCAACCCCGATGGTACCGAGAGGAGGGATGATGGGCGCGTGGCAGTGTTGGGGGTGAGGAATTGGTGGGCCGGTTGGCTTGGGAGGGGGAGAAGGAGAGAGAGGGGGGATGAGGGGTTTGATTTTTGATTTTTGATTTTTGATTTTTTTTTTTTGATTCTGATTTTGGGATATGTGGGTGTTTGGATTTGTGGATTTGTTGGGTGGGCGTTACTTTCTTTGGATGGGATGGGATTTGCATTGGGGTGGCTTGAGGTAGTTAGATTTCTTGTTGATACATGATACAACAGAGCTCGTTCAGTAAGCTTCTTCCCATCCATCGTCATTATATTCCAAAAGTAAAAGCGTAAAAAACAACAGCGTAATAATAACAGCTAAACCAAAAGAACCCCCCCCCCCCCCCCCCCCCCCCCCC
>NW_015440947.1:312793-313893 GCF_000150705.2 Paracoccidioides lutzii | reverse complement strand
TTTGCGATGATCGTGGGCAACCCCGATGGTACCGAGAGGAGGGATGATGGGCGCGTGGCAGTGTTGGGGGTGAGGAATTGGTGGGCCGGTTGGCTTGGGAGGGGGAGAAGGAGAGAGAGGGGGGATGAGGGGTTTGATTTTTGATTTTTGATTTTTGATTTTTTTTTTTTGATTCTGATTTTGGGATATGTGGGTGTTTGGATTTGTGGATTTGTTGGGTGGGCGTTACTTTCTTTGGATGGGATGGGATTTGCATTGGGGTGGCTTGAGGTAGTTAGATTTCTTGTTGATACATGATACAACAGAGCTCGTTCAGTAAGCTTCTTCCCATCCATCGTCATTATATTCCAAAAGTAAAAGCGTAAAAAACAACAGCGTAATAATAACAGCTAAACCAAAAGAACCCCCCCCCCCCCCCCCCTTCTCACTTTTTTCTTTATTCAAAAAACGCAACTATTCATCTCAATTTTCGCCAGCGTACATAACAGCGGCGGGTTATCGCCCTCACTCCCCGGAACCAATCATTCTATCTCCTTCCACGCCCCGTCCTCTCCCGCCCCCTAGCCCGAACCCCCCCGCCTCCAAGCCGCCCCCCCTTCGCAACCCCCCTCTTCGCAACCCTCCCACTCTCCCCCCTAACCTTCTCAACCCCCAACCCCCTCCTCCGACCGCCCGCCCCACCCCCACCCCCTCCACCACCACCCCCACCCCCCTTCACCTCCCGCCCAACCGCCTTCGCAATTTCCACCCCATCCCCCCCACCACCACCATCTTCATCGAATCATCATCAACATCCATCTCATACCCACGACCTCTCTTCTTCTACTGTCAAACCTTCACCCGACCCTGCTGGCCCCTCCTCACCGCCCCCCGTCCGCTCTCATTCGCAAAATACGCATAGATGCAGATGGCGCGATCGCTCTCTCCTACTAACCGTCAGTGCAAGCCATTTTCAACATCCCCATCTTACCAATCATAGATTCCTAAGAACCGTCGTGCTAACTGCGAGGCGCGTGAGAAAGGCGTCGCGGACTTCCCTTCACGGACAGCGCTCGCTACGAGCATATACGACAGAATGTTAGCCAGATGTCACTGTCGAG